>NC_081759.1:578128-620628 GCF_963082965.1 Carassius carassius | reverse complement strand
TGTATTTAATTATTTTAACATTTAATTTTTATTATTTTGTTTAATTTTATGGCTGGAAATATGGCTGGTAGAGGTAAATGTAAAAATTTCTCGTTCCACGTCAACATCTTACGGCAGGTTTCCAGTCCAAAACACAAGATGGCAGTAGATGCACACGCATGCAGCACGTGTGTGAGTGTGTGTGTGTGTGTGTTTAGACTCATGCAGTAGAGCTGTGTGTTGTCTGTGAGGGCCAGAGAGATTTCAGCCTCTGTGTTCTTCATTTCTAAGAAGGAAGCGACTGAGAGGTTATATGAGCATGAATCAGTGATGGCGTGGCGTGCATTAGTGTGTGTTCATATGCAGAGCTTGTGTTGTGTGCACTGATGGAAACACTGGACTGTCAACCACTTCATGCACATCATTATCATTCAGGACACGCTCCCTCCTCCGTCTCGTAAGAGCCGTGACAAAGGCCTCCGTGAGTGTGTGTGTGTGTGTGTTCTTCTTTATGAGCATCTGATGACAGCAGCATGCTCAGGATTCTACAGGATCTTCCCTCAATGACATTTAGAAACATAAGTCAAGACGTCTTGAACCCAAACAGTCATGATTTAATTTTTCATCATCATTTTCTTCTTCTCTGACCTTTCCCATTAAAGAGATCATTCAGCCAAAAATGATCATTCATGTCACTTTCTTTCTTCAGTGGAACACAAAAGATGTTTTCAAGGACATCAGTGTCCCTGCAGCACAGAAGCAGTCATCAGTAGCTCAGGTGTATTTGAGGCAATAGACAACAATACACTGTATGGGCCTAAATTATCAAAAAAAATAAAAAATAATTATGCCAGAAATCATTAGGATATTAAGATCATGTTCATGAAGATATTTTGTAAACTTCCTACTGTAAATATATCCAAACTTAATGTTTGATTAGTAATATGCATTGCTAAGAACTTCATCTGAACAACTTTAAAGATGATTTTCTCAATATTTAGATTTTTTCGCTCCCTCAGATTCCAGATTTTCAAATAGTTGTATCTCAGACAAAGATGATAAAATCAAAATACATTTTGCCTGGTGAACTCAATTACTAAATTCAGTCACTAAAACGACTCACTGAAAATAAATTAAATCTACAATAATTTAAACCTAAATAAAAATGACAGGATTGAAAAAAAAACTGAAAATATAAAAATGCATTTCAAAATCTAAGTAAAAAACTTAATACTAAAATTGAATTTCATTAAATAATAATAATAAAAAGAAAAACACTGTGACACTTCTCAATATGTATTGTTTAGTTAGTTTTCGGTGCAGGTTTGCAGCAGTATAAGTGATGATTGACTGAGCTCTGTATGAATGACCAGTAGCTGTTAATGTGTCAGTATGTTAATGAGTCCTTATTTAGTCTTTAGTGCTTATTTCTGAAGCTTTTTGCCGGTGATCTGTGAACCTGAACCGCACCAGTGTTTGATTAGATGCTCAGACATCTGTTTATCTCGTTTGTGTAAGTTGAGAAGGAGTTCCCCTCACGAACATCAGAAGAGAAGAGAAGGACGCTGTAGTTGTGGGTTTGATTGACAGGCCGGGTCAGAGCCTTCATCCCGCTCTCCTCCTCTTCCTCCTCAGGGAGCAGGAGCTGAAGGTGCATCAGGCGCGCCGCAGTCTGGAGGAAGCTCTGATGGCCGACGGTTTGGCGCGAGCCGCTGAGTCCAGACGAGACACGCAGGGCAGAGCGGCGTAAAGACAGACAGGTGAGGAGACTTCATTACTGCACTTAATCAGTTATGAATGGGTGCCGTCAGAATGAGAGTCCAAACAGCTGATAAAAACATCACAATAATCCACAGCACTCCAGTCCATCAGTGAACATCTGGAGAAGACAAAAATTCTGATGGCACCCATTCACTGCAGAGCATCCATTGATGAGACACTGATGTTCTTTATTCCTTTCTCTCTCTCTCTCTCTCTGTCTATTCATCATCAAATATTCTAAATATAAGTCTCATCACTTCAGACTCTTCTTCATCATCATCATCTTCCTCTGACTCTCTTTTTTTTTTAAGGAAATAAATAGTTAATATCCGTCAGTGAGATCTGCTCCTCCAGTCACACGTTAGCCGAAGCAGAATCAGAGACACGCTTTCCTGAATAATCAGCTTTCTGTCTCTGAGCAGTAACGTGTCAGAAACATCCGCTGTGATGAAAGCTCTAATGCACATCATGTGCTGTTTCTACCTGATGTTCAGTCAGAATGCTCTTTTGATGGTGCACTTTCTAATGTAAACATGCATTAGACGTATGTGTCATTTGGAGTGTGTTTGGAGCGCATGCTGTTAAAACTTAACACTTATATCATGTTCAAATACGATCATGATGTTCTGGATCAATTCAGTACAATTCACCAAAAATCACACTATGAAAACCATATTTGACAACTTTTGCAACATTTTTTCTCACACATTAAAAAAAACATATTTAATGATTTGTTAAACCCATTTTTCTGAAATGTGAATATTATATTAAAATATTTAGTTTTAGTTTTATTTTTACATTTAAAATCTAGATTTTTTTTTTACATTGTTTTTTAATTTTTTTAACATGAATACTTGTCACACATTTAGAAAAAAAAGGAAATATGAGAACATTAAAGAAACTGTATTTGAATGCTTTTGTTTTTCATGAAATGTAAATTTTATTAATGGTTTATTAAATGTTTTATTTTACATTTAAAATAAAAAAATGTTCAATTTGTATTATTTTAAATTTGTAAAAAAAAATTGGTTGGTATTAGTACTTCTAACACTTTACCAAAACTATTTTTATGAATGTGAATATTATAAACAAAATGTAAAATATTTTTGCTTTATTTTCTCTAAAATGTAGATTTTAGAGTAAACAATTGTTGATTGGTTCTGTTGTCATCATTTGTAATTAGCTTTTGATAAAAGCATCTGATAAATGACTAAATATAAATGTAAATACACTCAGAGAGTTTCTGACTTTAATGAGAAATAGTCTCACAATTTCAAGTATTTCCAGCATCTGATTGATCCAGAACACAATATAAGCTCAGTTTTATTGTTAAATGCCAACCATTTTTGCTGTGTGTGAAAACGAGTAACATCATGTGTTAATGAGCTGATGATGGTGATGTCATCATGATTTCTGCAGCTGATTTGATCACACACATGAAGGTCTGTTAAGCGTTTGTTTGCATGTTTGCTGATGTTTATCTCTGGATGGGAATGAATGTGTTTATCTGACACAAAACACAATTTAAATACAAATTAGTGCATGCACGCAAACCAGTAGCGTTAGCATTAATTCCACTGGTGTGTTTGTAAGATAAATGAGTCTGTCCTCAGAATCCAGAGCAGGTTTCCTTTTATTCACACATTCACTCGCTTTTGTCTGTAGGTTTGCTATGTTGTGTGCTTGTATGAAGCTTTTCTCATGAATTTCTCTGTTTTTTCAGTGCTATTAGAAAAAGGCATGCAACACTTTTTACAGACTTGAGTGTTGCAGGTTATTGAATTAACTAAAAATAAATCATAGAAAATGTGTTAAATGAAATATAATTGTTAACTGAAATTAAAGTACATTTAAAAAAAAAACATTTCAGCTAATTTCTCATTTTCATTTAATTTAACTGGATGTTTTAACCCAAAAAAATGTATATAACGACATTAAAAACGGTGTTATTATAGTAAACTAAAACTTAATCTTCATTAAACACATTATCAAATATGAGCAAAAACCAATACTGATGGGACTCCACTTAATGTTTATTGATATATGAGAACATAAACCAATTTCAATACACATGTAAATATGGAATAAAACATGTCTTGTGTATTTAAACTTGCAGTTTAGCTGGTGAAAGGTCTGCAGAAGTCTGTGGATCCAGTCGCATCGACCAAACACAACGAGCCTCTGCGTAATAGCATGTGTTTAATGTTTAATTAATGCTTGTGCTTTCAGGCAAACTCTTAAATTGTGGGGCATTTTGTGTTAATTGTGTTAAGTGTGAAAAGCTTCTGCTAATGAAGATGCAAATCACCCGCTCCGCTCCTGGATTGATTGTACAGCTCTCTCTTTATTCCTGTGATGGACGCACATAACAACTTTAAAAAGATGAAACACATCCAGCATTAAGATGATTTTAACTCAAACACATAGAGTCTATAATCCATAATAACACTTCCTCCAGTGAAAAAGTGCATCTGCTGTTGTCTCTCACAGATTAGTTTAGAGCTGTTTAAACGCTGCTTGATCTGTGCAGATTTCTCTCCTGATTCAGACCAGAACACTTTTTCACTGGAGGAAGTGTTATTATGGATTATAGACTCTATGTGTTTGAGTTAAAATCATCTTAATGCTGGATGTGTTTCATCTTTTGTCTTCTCCAGATGTTCACTGATGGACTGGAGTGCTGTGGATTATTGTGATGTTTTTATCAGACTCTCATTCTGACGGCACCCATTCACTGCAGAGGATATGTTTGTTTTCAGTCAGGCGTGAGTGAAATCATGATGTCGATTACTCAGAAAATGCTGTCGATGGAGCTTTTAGAAACACTGTTCCGCTTCTGTTGACCCTGACTATTGTTTTGTATATTTCCGTTGGTCTCTCGCTCCGTCTGTTTCACTCGTTCATGTCGAGGGGGTTTCCTGTGCAGCCGTTATTGATCTGTGTGGATCTCTGAGGGCTTTTTAACATCCGCTGTAGTGAAAGACTCTTCCTCTGCTGTAACACTTCATCTTCTGACCTCACACACACGCACACACACTCAAATTCACACACACGCACAAACACTCACATGCGCACACACACTCACATGCACACACACGCACACACACTCACATGCACACACACACACATGCACTCATGCACACACACACACACACGCACACACACTCACATGCACACACACTCACATGCACACACACTCACATGCACTCATGCACACGCACACACACGCACACGCACACACACTCACATGCACACACACGCACAAACACTCACATGCGCACACACACTCACATGCACACACACTCACATGCACACACACGCACACACACTCACATGCACACACACTCACATGCACTCGCACACGCACACACACGCACACGCACACACACTCACATGCACACACATTCACATGCACACACGCACACACACTCACATGCACACACACTCACACGCACACATTCACATGCACACACGCACACACACTCACATGCACACACACTCACACGCACACATTCACATGCACACATGCACACACACTCACATGCACACACACTCACACGCACACATTCACATGCACACATGCACACACACTCACACGCACACACATTCACATGCGCACACACACGCACACGCACACACACTCACATGCACACACATTCACATGCACACACGCACACACACTCACATGCACACACACTCACACGCACACATTCACATGCACACACGCACACACACTCACATGCGCACACATTCACATGCACACATGCACACACACTCACATGCACACACAGTCACATGCACACACTCTCACACACACATGCACACACACACTCACATGCACACATGCACACATTCTCACACACACACACACACACACACACACGCACACACGCACACACTCTCACATGCACACACACACTTCTATGTTTTATGGAGACTCTCCATCGGTGCAAGGGTTTTTATACTGTACAAACGGTGTTTTCTTCCCCTAGTCCTAAACCCAACCCTCACAGAACACGTTCAGCAGTTTTACATTTTCTGAAAGCCTGATGTTGTGCTTTATTTTGCAGGTTTGTCAGTGCACTGGAGTCCAGCTCCGCCCTCGGTGGACGCCTGGATATGATGTCATCAGTCTGCGTCAGCAGCACACATCCAATAACCCATTATCAATAGCTTCTACCAAGGCCTTTTTCAACTAGAGCATATATTTTGATGTACATATCTATATATAATTGAGAACAATGCTTTAACTCAGAGCAATACTTCATCACGTCAAATCAGGTCACCGTCGCTGGGTTTGTATCGCAAACTCTTTTTACTTTCGTTTGGTGTCATTGCTCTCTTCAGGGTTTGTAACAAATGATTAATACGCCTGCAAACGTATGAATGAAAAATGCTTATTTAAGAAAAAATTTTTATACCTTGAGATAAAAATGTGTACATTTCTTGCATCATTCTAGAGTAAATAAAAGATTATATTCACAAATATGATCTTGTGTTTTACTTCAACAGACTTTCATCTTTCATTCTTTAAAATAGAATGTTTTGTGTCCAATATACAATTTATAACATGTATAATTAATTGTTGTTGTAGTTATTATATAAATAAATATAATAATTAATTATACATGTTATATTTTATATAAAAAAATTATATATACAAAAACTAGTGGAAGGGTTTGGTACTGCGCCTGAACAAAATCTCACTGAAAGCTCTTTTTTTTGTAATATCAACCTCAAATTTGGAGCACTACTTCTTTAGATTAATAGCTTTAATTTTCATTTCATTTTTAGAGTGAAATGTTTTATGTTTTAGAAAATATTGATTTAATTTACAATTAGAAAAAAAATATTTTTGTGCCTTTTTTCAAAACAATAAACTTAAACTTCTGCAGCTTAAAAAAAACTTTTTTCCACTTCACTTCACTCTTCTTTAAAAGAGTCTGTCCTCTAAAGCATTCAGGATTTATGAGTTTCAGTTGAAAATGTCATTTTCATATCTATGTTCACGGGTAATAAATGCATTATAATCAGTGTTGGGGAAAGTTACTTTTTAAAAGTAATGTGTTACAATATAGTGTTACTCCATAAACATAAACTAATTCCATTACAAAGCTACTTCACTAGTTATTTGAAAAAAAGTAATTTATGCAACTTGCATTACTTGTATTACTTACTGATTATAATTACTGCATAAATATAAATTAGCATAAAATCCGGTTTACAAATAAAACATTGAACTAGTAAATATTACATTAATTACATTTTTTAAAAAGGTCATTTTTATCACCTGCAAGCAACATTTAATTAAATAGATACATTTAATTGTTTTCAAAAAATTGCAGCAAAATGAATAGAGTTTATGCTTAGATCAAGAAAAATAACCAGTGGGATCAGAAAAATAAACGTGTTTTCTATTTGAATTGTGTTTAATTGCTGGTATTTGCATGCATTTTTATTTATTTTTTAATTCTGACCCCATTAGTAGATATTTTTTTTCCTTGTTTTAGTCACTTAATTTTTGTATAATTTTCAGAAAGCAAGCTTTAATATTTTGTCATTTTAGTTCCGTCTTGATTGTAGAATGTTAAGATATTTATACTGAAAGATCCTTTTTGTTCTGCAGTGTATATTTTGCAAAACAAGTGTTTTTCACCTGATATATTTTTTGTCCATTTTTGGAGTTTTGCACCATTCTAAACTGAACTGCAATCAAATTCACTGTAATTTTAAAGAAACAAAAAAAGGTCCACCGGTGGAAGAACACTTCATTTCCCAGAATGCATCACCTGGGTTGAATTTCCTTGAATTGCAATTCGTTGAATTCCTCTTCCTCTTCCTGTCCTTCCAATTCAATTCATAATTCCATTCATCTTCAACTAATGCCATTTGATTTTATATCTAGAATCATATTGTGACATTCGTTTAGTGTTAAAAATAAAATGAACATTAACTAAAATAAAATATTTGAAAAATTGTTGTGTTCGGTTGAGTGTCCAATCAGACGGATGCGCTGTGTTTGTGGGCGGGGTCAGCTGATCTATAGATCATCTCTGTTATGTATGTAACCTTGGTTCCCTGAATAGGGAACGAGATGCTGCGGTGACGTCACCACTATGGGAACGCTATACCATAACGCCTTACGTACCTGATAGCTGGGATCCAAGGAAGCATCTGCTTAAACGGAGAGAACCCGGGAGCCAGGAGCCATCCTCACATCCAGACTGTAAGTCTTGATAAAAGTGCTCGGTGAGGACCAGCCTGACGCATCACAGATATCATCCATAGAAGATCCACTGAGAAAGGCTTGAGAAGAAGCCACTGCTGTCGTGGAATGACCTTTTACTCCTAAAGGCGAAGCGAGCCCGCGCGCCTCATAGGCTAAATATATTGCCTCCACCAGCCAATGGGACATGCGTTGTTTGTAACTGCATGGCCTTTATTCCTTTGTCCAAACAGACAACAGCTGTTCAGACTCAACCATGGGGCAGTACGATCCAAATAAGTCTTAAGCTCTCACAGGGCAAGACTTAGATCTCCAGACTTTGCCACAGCAGGGGAAAGAGCCTCCAGGACCACCTGCTGAAAGCGAAAGGGATAGATGCGACCTAGGGACATAATTAGGCCTTGGTCGCAACAACACTTCCACAGAGTCCGTGTTATAAAAGTCAGGATTTATCCGGAACAAATTCCAAGGGCTCAAACAGATGCCCTGATAAACCATGCAACACAATGGAAAATCCATGAAGGAACTCGCACTGGGCGGAAAGGCCTCAGCCGTCGCGCACCCTGTATGAACGAGAAACCAGTGGATGACGGCCCACTGAGGCACCATTTATATATTCGTGGTAAGCTGAATGGCTGCCACGTAAACCTTAGGGTAGCTGGTGTCACTCCATCTGAAAAACGTTCCTAAAGGAACTCCAGTACTGACGCCACTGGGCAGTAAAACTGGATCCATATTATGAGTTTCACACCAGGCCGTAAACAGTCTCCACTTGAAAGCATATAAGCGTCTCGTAGAAGCTGCTCTAGAATTCAGTATAGTCTCGGTAGTTTCAGCAGAAAGACCGGGACATATGAACTCACTCCGCTCAGAGGCCACGCCCACAGATTCCATAGATCTGGCCTCGGGTGCCAAATCAGTCCCTGTGCTTGTGATAATAAATCCTGTCTGAGGGGAATCTCCCATGGAGAGCCCGCTAACAGATTGATCAGATCCACAAACCACGGCTGTGTGTGTGCCACCGCGGAGCCACCAGCAGCAGCTGTTCCACCCTGTCCAGCCGCATTCCGCATGATACCGCCGAAATCAGACAGATTGGGGGAAAACGCATACAAACTGGTCCTGGGCCAGTTGTAGGCTAATGCATCCAAGCTCAGGGGTGCTGGAGGGCATAGGGAGAACCAAAGCGGGTAATGCGTAGTCGTGTTCGACGCAAATAAATCCACTTCGCTTCCCCGAAAATCTGCCATAGGAGACTCACCGTTTGGGGGTGCAATCCCCACTCCGCTTGCTCCAGAGTCTGCCTGGATAGCAAATTCGCTCCGAAGTCCAACGTCCGGGGACATGAACAGCTCGGATCGATAGAATTTAGTTCTGAAATCAAAGAACATGTTTCGCCAGCCTGCACAGGGGGCGAGAGCATAATCCTCTCTGATGATTCAGGTATGACACAACCGCTGTGTTGTCTGATCTGAGCAGCACATGACGGCCGATCAGCAGATTCGAGAAATACTGGAGAGCCATAAAAAAACAGCCAGTAATTCCAACCTGTTTATGTGCCAACTCCCTTGACAAACAGCTCCCCAGTTGGTCAAAGACACATCCGTCTCGACAGTCTCTCGGGAAGCGCAAATCCCCAGCCGAACTCCGGTCAGGAGAATTCGGTTGACATACATAGTTTTAGCGACATCACACATCGCCGTGTCACCGGAATCGTCCGATGCGGAGACAACGGGGTGAAACATTCCATGCGTAAGCCCAGGCTGTTAAATGATTCAGCACAAGATCCCCATGAGAGTGTGCTTGAGTCTGCGATTGCGCTAAACACCAGCCAATCGCCTAAAATAGTTCAAACACGAACGCCCTGGGGCCGCAACGGGGCCAGAGATCCATCCATGCACTTTGAGAAGTACTGATATGCTTTGCCCTCTAAAGCGAATCTGAGGAACATCCTGAATCTTGAATTTCCTCGGCCTGAGTGCAAGATTCAGATGGTGTAAATCCAGAATGGGTTGTAATCCGCCGTGTTTTTTTTTTACCACAAAATAACGGCTGTAAAAACCCCGCCTCCATCTGAGAGGGGTGTACTTCCTCTATAGCCCCTTTGCTCAGCAGAGTTGACATCTCCTGTCGCAGCACCGCTATTTCCATCGGTTTCGCCACCGTGGAAAGAATTCTGCGGAAAGGAGGCGGGCCTTATTGAAACTGAATGGTGTATCCGTGACAAATCGTGCGTAACACCCATAGAGAAATGTCGGGCAAGCGTTCACACACGGCCCGAGACCATACTAGCGGTCTCAAAATTTCCGCTTCCTGCAACGCTGTCATACATGTTAAAATGTCCGGGCATGAAAAGCTCGTAGCGTTCGTGCACAGGGGAAGTGTATGCATAAGAGCCGTTGCGTCTCGTTGTGTATAATCCTGAAACATGTCCACGGCAGGAATTAGGCCAACAGATTGAACATCGGGCTCTGCCGCTAGTGAAAAGCGGCGGCTGTGCGAGCCGTCATAAATGGGTCGTCTGTGCAGGACCCTTGAATCGCCCCTCGAATTCTGAAAGCTGGATTGCGCAGAGTGTCTGAGGGAACATTTGGCATTACAGCTCAATCCAATGCTGCTCGAAGCACTGTTTGCTGCGAGGCAGACAATGTAGAGTGTGGGGACTGCAATGAGAGGGTTAAATGTGCATAGCAATCCAACAGCACTCTCTGGTGGAGGGCACAGTCCCTGGCAAACATTAAGGAAAACGCATGCGTCAAACTCGCAGCGTTTCATTGTGTATAATCCTGAAGCGTATCCACGGCAGGATTTAATCCAACAAGATAAACATCGGGCCACGCCGCTAGCGAGAACGCGGCGGCTGTGTGAACCGTCATACACTGGCCATCTTTGCCAGCCTCCGCGCCGTCCCTCAAACTCTGAAGGCTGGATTGTGCAGAGTGTCTGAGGGGGCGCTCAAATGATAGCTCAGTTCAATGACGCTCGAGGTGCCCTTGCTGCGAGACAGTCAATGATAGAGTGTGGAAACAGCAGTGAGAGGGTAGATGTGCATTAGCAGTCCAACAGCGCTCTCTGGAGGTGGGCACAGTCCTTGGCAAACATGAAGGAAAAACGCATGCGTCACACTCGCTGCGTTTCGTTGTGTATAATCCTGAAGCGTATCCACGGCAGGATTTAATCCAACAATATAAACATTGGGCCACGCCGCTAGCGAAAACGCGGCGGCTGTGTGAGCCGTAATCCACCATGCGAGTAGCCATATAAATAGCTCACTGAGGAAGGAGAGGCGCGTTTCTCCTGTCCGCTCGGAGGGAGAGAACTGCGTATGCCAGCCAGAGCCTACTCAGAGTTCGAGGCCGCAGCTCGGACAACCTAGTTTGAAGAGCAAAACTGCTGATTAACGCGCTCGAGTGGGGGAGAGCGAGCACAAGGAACTCCAGTGCATCACTGTATTCATAGTCAAGCCGCACATATCGCCCCTAACCAACACCTCGTGCGGGGCCTCGGCGACCGCAGAAGCGAAACGGTGGGGGTTAGACGCGAGGCGACTTAAAAAATACACTCCAGAGAGCGGATACTTTCTTATATATATATATATATTTTACTGTAGCCGTAGGCTATCAAGGAGAGAACCTGTAGAGAGGCTGCAACGAACCTCTCATAAGTGCCTCCTCGTGATAACCCATCATACGGCTCCTACCTTTCGTTGACTCATCGCGTCCGCGGTTGAGGAGAATACTGCTCGTGACGATCGCTGTTGAACGCTAGATAATAGGGCACAGAAGATTCGCTTCGTTACTGAAGGAATGAAATCTGGCGCGCGGCACCAGGTATATATATGCGTACGCATGCATGGGCGGTGCCACGCGCTATTTGGCCAATAGGATTGGCGGGATGGTATAGGGCTTCAGACATTCGTCACACCGAAGGTGTTCCCATAGTGGGGACGTCACCGCAGCATTGAAGTGACCTATGAAAGGGAACATTCAGATGCTTTTGTTTCCTCCCTGAAGAACTGAGATGGATGTTCCTGTGCAGACAGGAAGTTCATCACGAGGCTCAGTGCAGCGAGCCGACCGTCCGTCTGCTGGATTATTGATTCTAGATCTCCGCTCGCGTAAACACAACTCTACAGGCAACTCTACATCATCTCAGTTCTGTTCAATTCTCTCCTACAATGATAAAACTAGCTTTTTAATCAACAAATAGTACACTTTTGTTTCTCTAGTCAACATAAATAATCCTTTTAGTCTTTGTGAAATCCCTCCAAGCCCAGTATGATCAAATCAGAATTATTAGTTTACTAATACTAAAAAATTAACCTAACCAAAAAATTACCAAAAAAAAAAAAATATATATATATATATATTGGCATTTTTAAAATAAAAACAGAAAATATAAATTCTAATTAAAAGTGAGTGAGTATCAGTGAGATACTATTATTTTTTTATTGTTAAGTTGTAATTTTAGTTAGTTTTAATCATTTTAATTTTTGTAATTTTAATGTGATTTTATTTTTAATCTTGTGTGTTTTGTCGTTTTACTTGCTTTTGTGTTTTGAAAATGTCTATTGTTTTAATTTTTGTAATTATTTTAGTTCATGAAGTTAAACTTTCATGAAGTGAAAACAAGAAATGTTGCCTTGAAACTATCTGAAATGATTTGTATTTTTTACCATTTTAGTTAAAGATAATTGTATTTCAGGTAATGCTTTTTATGTTTATAGAAACCTTATATGAGGTAATCATTTGTTCCTCCCTCACACTGTGACTGTCTGAACTTGATAAGCGTTGTGTTGGTGTGTGTGAAGCTCACGGTGTGTGTGATGAAGGATGTGGATGGGCTGATGATGACAGATGAAGGAACGCTGAGCTGGGCTTTCTCTCATAACGCTCATCAGTCTCTGGTTAATGCGTTTGTGACGTCTGCTGTCATTAAAGCAAATCACACACTCAATCAGAAACACAGACTCTCATTTATTGCTGCAATGGTCTTCATGGACAAACAGCAGCTTCTGACTGAATCATTTAATCATCAAACCGTATATCAATATTACACTCTATTATAGCATGCATTAAGTCATTAACAAACATTTAGACTTTCTGCATATATCTTAGAAATTAACTATTATTATGTTGTTTTACAAATGAATGTTTATGAACATAAATATATGGTATGTACTTGAAATAAAAGAAAACATATTTTATTTCAGCTAGTTGCCAAGGAAGCATTCCTCATTTTTATTTAGGTTAACTTAATGTACTAAAATAGCTACAAATAAAACTGAAATAAAAAGTAATAAAAGCTACATAGACATATTTATAAAACAAAAAAAGCGAATAAATATGGCAAAAACACACAACACAATTACTAAAACTGTAACTTTCATATTTTAAAATATGAAATAGCTGTCAGATATGGGTGCTTGTTTTCCCCATAGGATAAAAATAAATAAAACACACACACACACACACACACACACACACATATACAGGTGTGTGCAACAAGATATAAAAATAAAATGAAAATTGTGAGACGTGAAACAAAGTAAAAAAAAAGTTGCAAGTAAAATCAGAATTTTAAGTTTATCTCTTAATTATTTTTTTCTCAGAATTCTGAGTTTAAGAATTGCAAGAAGAAGGCCTGAACTGTGATTTTATTATTATTATAAATTTGCTGGTGTAACCGGTCATCCATCTAACATGATTCTGGTTCATGTTACGCTGTTCTCTCCAGAGTCTGACAGCAGAGCGGGGGTTAACTGCGGTCCGTCTGCCTAACGAAGCTGCATGCTAATGAAAGATGACTCAGGACTGCTTGAAGTGGATTGTAAGATGTGTTTGATTTGGTCAGATGGGTTGAGTTCTTCAGGAGCCTCATTAGATCCGATTAACCTACCTGTGAAAACCAGCAGCTTTAATTAAACTCTTCAGTGCGAGTGACAGCCAGTGAATAACAGGGTCGAGTGTGTGTGTGTGTGTGTGTTAAATAGCAGCCAGCAATGTTTTGACACTCTTGAGCTTAGCCTCAAATGTGTCCTTTGAACAAATTAGTGTTTGTTTCTGTTTATCTCTCTTTTATTCCCCTTCTGCCCACGTCGCTCGTGTTATTCCTCATTTTTAAGTTGCTTTGGATAAAAGCATCTGCTGATTGAATAAATGTGACACAACATCTGCTTTGATCCGCTATTAACCCGGAGAAACACAGAGAAAGAGGCATTGCATTTCGCTGACACTGGAATGAGTTTGCAGTGCTGTACACTGAGAAACAACCACTAACTAACATTTACTGAAAAACTCACCACTGTCATTTAATAAGAATACATACAATACGATTTAAGATAATAATGCTTTTATTACATTTTTTTTAAATATAAAATGGGCAATTTTGAGTTTTTATCTCCCAATTCAGGCTTTTCCCCTTGCAATTCTGTGAAAAGTCAGAATTGCTAGATAAAAAGTCGTGATAATCTTTTTTAAAAACCGAATTGCAAGCTATAAACTCAGAACTGTAAGATTTAAAGTAAGACTTTCAAATGATAAATTCAGGATTTTGGGATATAAAGAAGATTTAAATAAAAAATTTCGAAATATAAGTTCAGAATGTCAAAAAATAAACAGAATTGCAAGATTAAAAGTCAGAATTTCAAAATATAACTTTAACATTTTGAGATACAAACTATTTCAAAATATATATTCAGAATTTATATAAGATATGAACTCAGAATAGTGAGAGATGAAGTCAAAATTGAGATATAAATTAATAATTTTGTGTTATAAAGTCAGAATTGCGAGGTGTAAAGTGAGAATTGTGAAACAGAAAGTCTGAATTAGGTTTTCAAGTGAAATGATTTTTTCTATTCTGAAGCGAAACAGGCGTCCGTTATTCAGCCCTGCTCTGTGGAATGAAGATAAATTAGAGAATTGATTTGCCTCTTTTAATTAATGAGTCAACAACAGAGCTGAGCATTGTGAGACGTGTGATTGATTCAGCTTTTATGTAGTTTGTTCATGCCCTGAGTTTGGTTTTTAGAAAAGCCCTTAAATCAGGTGTCATTTCCTCCATGATAATGTCTTGATCCTGTCACGTCGCTGTCAGAGCTTCTGTTCAGTGGCTTTCTGCTAAAATGCAGCGACGCAGACGCAATTAAAGAAGGAAACATTAATCAGGAGATAACAGTAGGAAATGAAACCATTAATGTCTTCCTGTGAGGCAGAGGCAGAGGAGAAACATGGATTGGCCTGAGCGCCGCTTGATTATGCAGATGAAAAATATCTTATTAAAGTACATGCAACAAAGTATTAATGCACGCCGAGCGTGTTTCAAGATGAATTAAGTTGGTTGAAGTGAGTTAGTCATGAACGTGGTTTTATTGCCGGAGGGTCGAGATGTGAAAGCAGCAGACTCTGGGATTGCTTTTGTATGTGGGGCTCGTTTCATATGTCTACAGTGATAACATCTGAGGAGCGTCTCTGCGTCTCGTGGGGTGAGAGAGGCACGTGGGCTGTAATAAGAGAGAATCCAGCGCTGCCTGTACTGGAGGAGACTCTCATGCATTTGATGGGCCCTCATTAGCAGCATGCGATGATGATGCACTGTTGTGTTTTTAGGGTTTGTTTGTGTTGTGCCCCATGAGGGACTATTCTTATCCACATACTGCTGCAGTTAGACAAACATATGTGAACCATCTCCCCTGCTTCTGTTTGACCTTCAGTGACTGTTGTTTTATTACTGAGAGAGAGAGAGAGAGAGAATGTTATCTGCAGCTGCTGTGTAAGAAAGTGTCTGTGTAAGAAAAGCAGAGCAGATAACTGAACAATCACATATGCACAACTCCGGCGCTGACCGATGTGCTTAAACACAACCAGAGTGCATGCAATAATCAGTGAGCAGTGCTCAGTTATGGGAACAACTGCGCAAGAAAGCAGCGAATACAGTACTTTGGGCTGTGCAGATGAGAGTATTCATGCCATTCATGGATATAATATAGTTATATTGTGTGCATTAATGTCATAAAGTAAGTTTCTATTCTCATTTCCTATTTATTCTTTTAGATTATCGTGTTTGGGTGCTATATTGTGATTATGGCAAGTGTCTAGATGACACACACAGTGTATATTATGTTTGGCTGTCGAATGAAGATATTTCTGCTATATTATGTCTTGTATAGCTAGATACTTTGAGTTTCCAAATCTTTGGCTTTTAAGTTTCACTAGTAATATTCGTCATAATCTGTGGCGCACTTTTTATCTAGTCACGTTTCTGTACATGTGACTGTGTTTCATGGCAATCATTAGTCTTTGACGATGCTTGTAATTACTTACATTACAGTTTAGTTACTGTTTAGTTATTGGATGAATCTATATAGATACTAAAGATTGTTTGCCCATGCCTACTTAACTGTTCATTAAATAACCTAAATTCAGCAATTGGTCTGGTTCCTGCATCCTGACCGGCACCCGAGAGTGATCACTACACAAAATAAGACTCGGCAATAGAACTCAGTATACAGTCCTTCTAAATCTCACTGACATTGGTCCTTCGAGCCGGATCATTTCTCTCTAGAAGATGGATGATAGAGCCTCAACCAGACCTAAACGCCGGACCCACCCCCACATCATTATGAGGAGTATGAAATAGGTTTTGTGCTGCCACAAAGACAGTTATCTGAACCAAGAATCAGTAGGCATGGACAAGAAGAGGAGTTGTGTTCACAAGAAAAAGGAGCTGCCAATATGACACCCCCCCCCCCCCCCCCCCCCCACTTTCAGGTCCAAGCACAGGAATATGACGGTCTTCATCTTGGCCTTGCACTTCATTCTTACCCCATGAACAAATTACAGATAAGTTACGAGCACCTTGTGGGCCTTTCGAACAGGCACAGCCCTTGCGGCTAATTGGAGCGGATCACCCTCACTTGATTACTCCTGTTAAGCCAGTAAGATTAGGACCCCCAGGAGGACCGGCAGCCCTGAAAACACGATTAGGGTGGACATTACAGGGTCCCACCCGACTTGTTGAGCAGTCCATTCGGCCACAGCAGTGTTTATTTACCTCAATAAATCCCCTAATGGCAGAGCTTTTCAATAACGTAGAGAAACTGTGGCAAGTGGACGTACTTCCTATCAAGAACGAGAAAGAGGTTACCAGGTTACGACAAGATCAAGAGACCATTAACATGCTTGAATTAAAGACCAATCGTGTTAAAGTGGACGGAGTCTTACGTTATGCCACCCCATTGCTTAGGCACAAAGATATGCCTTTTTTCCAAGCCACAAAGGAAATGGTGATGCCCAGCCTCCGGAACACCGAACGGTGCCTCGCTAAAGACCCGGAACGAGCTAAGGCATACCACGCTGAAATTCAGAAACTGACCGGAGTAGTTAGGAAGGTGAACTACCATGAGATAACACAATCAGTTGAACCATGGTATATTCCACACCACATGGTGACCCACAACAATAAGAATCGCATAGTGTTCAACTGCTCTTACCAGTACCGAGGTCAGAACCTGAATCAGTGGCTGTTACCTGGACCCACCTTAGGACCCTCACTCCTAGGAGTACTGTTACGGTTTCGAGAGCATAGTGTAGCCATAAGTGGTGATGTGAAAGCCATGTTTCACCAGGTCCGCCTGCTCCTGGAAGATCGCCAACCTTCTGAGATTTGTCTGGAGAGACATGGAAAGAGATCAAATTCCATGTGTGTTTGAGTGACAGGTTTTACCTTTGGGTACGATGTGTAGTCCGTGCTGTGCCACTTACGCCATGCAGCACCATGTAATCAGTCATAGCCAGCCAGAGGATGATGTGAGGTTTTCCATTGAGAAATGCTTCTACGTGGATAATTGTCTGCAAAGCCTCTCCTCACCTGATCAGGCCAGAACCCTTATAGATAAGCTAAGGGAGACTCTAGCCTCGGGTGGATTTGAACTCAGACAGTGGGCCAGCAATAAGCCTGATGTCGTCCACTTAACTGTTCATTAAAATAACCTAAATTCAGTAATTGGTCTGGTTCCTGTGTCCTGACCGGCACCCGAGAGTGATCACCACACAAAATAAGACTCGGCAATAGAACTCAATATACAGTCCTTCTAAATCTCACTGACAGTCTGTCTGTCTATAACAGACAGTTTTATTTATTTGAATTTCAGTTCTTTTAATTGTGCTTCCTTAGATTCTAATTTATATTTCAGTTCTGAATCCTGTTTGTTGCCTCATTTCAAATTCAAAAGCCGCTCTCAGTATCTCTGTCTGTCAGAACGCGCTTCAGAATCTCGTTGTAAGTAAAACATATATTTTTATCCTGCTGTGTCATCGATACTGTCATTTGACAAACTGCTGTTGACAGAGTATACAGCAGAGAACGAGTAAGTGCACACATAACCGCTAGAAAACATTTATTATGTAGATTTATTGATGTTGCATGTATAGATACAGTCAGCATGCAGTAACTAGATCATATTTATCATATGTAGATTGATTGCTCTCAAGGTTTTGCTCCCTCTTCATCTAAACATTTTATGGAGATTTTTATCTTTGGCTGCTCACTGTGAGCTTTAAGATATTAATGCACCATTTTCTAAAGCTGCTTTGGAACAACATGGATTATGAAAAGCGCTAAAGTAATAAAAATGACTTGACTTATACTGGAGGGAAAACTAATGCTGGTTACCACACTTACCACGGGGAAAACACACAGACACAATAGATGTACATTTATTCATTTAGCATCCGCTTCTATCCACAGCGACTTACAAATGAGCAACATCACAAGCCATCTGTCATAACAATATTCATAGTACACACGCTAGAGGAGAAATGCAGAGGAGAGATAAAGAAGGGCTTGCTTTTAAATAAGAATATAACTCATGAAGATATCTATGTTACACCGTTAATTAGTATCATGTTTAATATAAACCTATTTCACACTCAATCTACTACATTTCCTCTGTCCTCTGATTAATAGTTTAGTGTTTCTTTATACAATCAAAGCTCTTTTAGTGTAATTGTTTGAATAAAACTGAGCTGTTTTTTCCTCCATACTCTCACTGTATCAGACTAAGGCTTAAATATGTTACTCAAAAAAAGAAAAATATGCAAACTTTTCATGCAAGATATTGTAATATCCTGTCTGAAGTTTTCAGTAAACTGTTCCATTTAGGTTTTCATGCCTCACAGGGTTCAGGGCTGTCCTCTGGGGCTCATGACAGGTTGTGAGGCTGATTCAGTGATGAAGGTGTTAATTACAGTCTGTGATTCCCATCAGTGTGTCTGAATCCCTCTCCTCTTTTCACTTTCCCCCCAAACAAAAGCTCAATTAAACCTCTGTGTGTCTTTCAGTATCACCACATCCACAGGACTGACCTCATTTACTTCATTAATACCCAGTCCTGTGCAGCATTTATCAGTCTGTGTTATTCTATCTAAAACACTTTGTTTTATCACTCAGTAGCATTGCAGAAGAGTGAAGTGTGGATGTTGTTTAATGCTTAGTTTCACATGAATGCATGTTCCAGAAGGAAGTAGATAGGGATAATTGTGACGTTCTGTTGACTGGAGAGTTGTGAAGCATCTGTAGTTCTCATCAAATGTTGCAGTCGCTCATATCCAGCTCTTCTCTTTCATGTTAGAGTTCAGCGCGGTTGAAAGCGGTCAGCGAGATCCTTGAAGCCGGACCTTCATCATCTGAGCGCAGAGATCACAGTGACCCCAGAGACGCTCTTCATTACTGAAGAACGTGTATGCACACAGATGCACGGCTGAAACTCCTGCTCAACAGAACCAGTGCAAGTACTGCTGCAAATAATACATCCTTGCAGTAGTCAGACGCTTTCAACCAGAGCCGCTAGCATTGCATTGCATTAAAGGTACATGTTATATCAGTCAAGGAAACCTTGCCATGTTTTTACCTAATTTGTCTGTGCATTATTGCATTGAATTTGGCGAGTGATTCATTAATGCCAACCACTTTTTCAGTAGCAATGGTTTCAGAAATATTTTTCCATCCATTTTTCTCATTGTTTAAGATATAATGTGTGATAATTACATCATCATCAGGGTTGACAATTAACTTCTGGGACATCTGTGATTCTTTATAAGAAAATAAAGGACAGAATAAGGGAAGTTCTAGGGAATATTTGTACTGTACCATAATGTATGCCTAAGTTGTCAGAAATAATCATATTTGTTTTGCCTAACCATTTTATTGTCATAAAAAAGTAACCTGCCTGTGTAAAACATGCCATTGTGAGTGCACAAGAAGTGTAGTAATTCAGGGGAAAATACTGAAATTGCATTAATACAAAAGGCTGATGTTACGGATCACTCGGGAAGCTGAGGAGGTAAGAGATGAAGATGTTTATTTTATAAGACACAAGCAGAGGAGCAGGAAGTGAGGAGTGAGAAGGAGTTTGGATCCGTGCAGGTAAGGCTGTGACTTCTTGAAGGGACGGGGAACCACACACACGCACACTTCGGGGAACTGGATTCGTAGGAGAGAATCTTCTGGAGAGAGTAGAAGAGGAGTTAGTCCTTATAGTGAGCATAAAGGAATGATCTTGTCGCGAACGTGACCGGACAATGACTGAGTGCGTGTGAGTGGATTTTGTAGTGCAGCGCTGATCTGTGCTGACCAGCTGGCCCCCATCTTTTCACAGATCTTCAACAGATCTCTGGAGTTGTGTGAAGCGCCTTCCTGCTTCAAACGCTCCACCATAATCCCCATTCCAAAGAAACCCAAGATAACAGGACTTAATGACTACAGACCTGTGGCTCTAACGTCTGTCGTCATGAAGTCGTTTGAAAAACTGGTTCTGGCTTATCTGAAGGACATCACTGGACCCTTACTGGACCCCCTGCAGTTTGCGTACCGAGCAAACAGGTCCGTGGATGATGCAATCAACATGGCATTGCACTTCACCCTGCAACATCTGGACAAAACAGGGACTTATGTGAGGATCCTGTTTGTGGACTTTAGTTCGGCTTTCAACACCATCATCCCAACAACCCTCCAGACCAAACTGATCCAGCTCTCTGTTCCTAGCTCTATCTGTCAGTGGATCACCAGCTTTCTGATAGATAGGCAACAGTTAGTGAGACTGGGGAAATTCATGTCAAACAGCTGCTCCACCAACACTGGTGCCCCTCAGGGATGTGTTCTCTCCCCTCTGCTCTTCTCCCTGTACACCAACGACTGCACCTCTAAAGACCCCTCTGTCAAGCTCCTGAAGTTTGCAGACAACACTACAGTCATCGGCCTCATCCAGGACGGTGACGAGACTGCTTACAGACAGGAGGTTGAGCAGCTGGCTGTCTGGTGCAGTCTTAACAACCTGGAGCTGAACACGCTCAAAACAGTGGAGATGACTGTGGACTTTAGGAGAAACCCCCCTGCACTTTCCCCACTCACCATCATGAACAGCACTGTGGCTGCAGTGGAGTCATTCAGATTCCTGGGAACCACCATCTCTCAGGACCTGAAGTGGGACAATCACATTGGCTCCATTGTGAAAAAAGCCCAACAAAGGTTGTACTTCCTTCGCCAGCTGAGGAAGTTTAACCTGCCACAGGAGCTGCTGAAACAGTTCTACTCAGCCGTCATTGAGTCAGTCCTGTGTACTTCAATTATTGTCTGGTTTGGTTCAGCTACAAAATCAGATATCAGAAGACTACAGAGAACTGTTCGGACTGCTGAAAGGATTATTGGTGCTCCCCTACCCACCCTCCAAGAACTGTACACATCCAGAGTGAGGAAAAGGACTCAGAAAATCACTCTGGATCCCTCACATCCAAGTCACCCCATCTTTGAACTTTTGCCATCTGGCCGGCGCCTCAGAGCCGCAAATACAAGAACAGCAAGGCACAAGAATAGTTTCTTCCCCCAGGCAATCTACCTCATGAACAGTTAAATGTTTCCCACTTAAACTTATGCAAAAATGTGCAATATCCTTATATTTATTTGTTACCCCTCCATCCTAGAACATTCCTGCATCTCACTCAATCCTATTCCATTATCATTTATAGCACAATTGTTTATACACTTATTTATTTGCCAATTTGTAATTCTCCTGTAATTTTTTTTATTTTTATTTTTTTATTTATTTATTTTTTTTTTTTTTGTCTGTGTGTTGTTGTCTCTGTTTACTGGAAGCTTATGTCACTAAAACAAATTCCTTGTATGCACAAGCATACTTGGCAATAAAGCTCTTTCTGATTCTGATTCTGATGAGTGGGTGATGAGGAAAAGGTGGAGGCGATCTAATATTCAGGTGAGGGTGTGCGCTGAGATCGTGTGGAGGTGGAACCTGGCGTGTTTGTAACAGTACCCCCCTCCCCAGGGCCCGCTCCTGAGGGCCGGGGACCCCGACGACGTGGTGGGCGTCCTCTTCCCCTGGGAGCTGGTCGATTGGGATGAATGAAATGGAAGGTATCCAGTAAGGGGGGATCCAAGATGTTGTTGCGTGGGACCCAGGAATGTTCCTCTGGACCGTATCCTTCCCAGTCCACTAGATATTCCAGCTGCCCACCATGCCGCCGGGAGTCCAGGATGTCCTTGACTGTATAAGCTGCGCCGTCATCTAGGAGGAGAGGAGGGGGGGCTTCCGTCTCGCCAGGTTCTGTGGAGGGAGAAACAGAAGGATGGTAAGGTGAAGCTGGAGTTTATACATGACCGGATTTATCTGCTGGGTGATGGTGAATGGGCCAATGAATCTGGGACTGAGCTTGCGGCAGGGTAGACGCAGGCGGATGTCCCGGGTGGACAGCCAGACCTTTTGACCGGGCTGGTAGTGGGGAGCCTCGGACCGGCGAAGGTCGGCTGTCGTCCTGCGTCTGCGAAGTGCCCGCTGAAGCTGGTGATGAGCCGCGTCCCAGACCCTCTTTCTTTCCCCGGAACCAGTAGTCGACGGCAGGGACATCCGGGGGCTCTCCAGACCAGGGGAACAGAGGTGGTTGGTAGCCGAGTATGCACTGGAAGGGGGTGAGTCCGGTGGTGGGTTGACGGAGGGAGTTTTGTGCTTACTCGGCCCACCCCAGGAATTGGTTCCAGGAGTTCTGGTGTCCGTGGCAGAAGGTACGGAGGAAGCGTCCAATCTCCTGGACCTTCCTCTCTGTCTGCCCATTTGACTGGGGGTGATAGCCAGAGGACAGGCTGATGGCCACACCTAGGAGGGAATGGAATGCTCTCCACACCTGGGAGATGAACTGGGGGCCTCCATCTGACACAATATCTTCTGGGCAGAGGAAGGAGTTTGCCTGATGGTAGGTAGCGAGGGCTCTTGGACATGGCGCAGCTGGTACATCCACTCACGTACCTTCTGACATCTGAGGCCATGTTGGGCCACCAGAAGCGTTCCCGTAGCAACGAGAGGGTTTCATTGACCCCTGGGTACCAGTGCCAAGTGATGTATGTGTAGAGTGGATGAGTGGGGTGCGCCGTGTCCTGGGGATGTAAAGGTGATCAGGTGGGCAACCCGGAGGGGTATTATTAGGAGGTTCGGCTGGAGGAAGAGTCTCGGCTGATCAAGTGATAGGAGCGACGATGATCTCGTCCGGGAAGATGGGTTCAGGATCTTCTGTTTTCTCTTCGGGAGCATAACATCTAGACAGAGCGTCGGCCTTAACGTTCTTTACCCCTGGGCGGTAAGATATGGTAAACTGGAAGTGGGTGAAGAATAAAGGCTCGTTTGAGGGCTTGGAAGGCTTCTGTGGCTGTTTGAGTCCAGGAGAGAGATTTGGGCTTTTGGCGGAGAAGGTTGGTAAAAGGGCTGGTGATAGAACTGAAATTGTGTATGAATCATCTACAGAAATTTGCAAAGCCCAGGAATCGTTGCAGCTCCTTGATTGTGGTAGGAATGGGCCAGTCCCTGACTGCGCTCACCTTCCCCTCGTTCATCCGGATGCCACTGCGGTCGATGGTGTATCCAAGGAACTGCACTGAGGGCTGATGGAAGGAACATTTCTCGGCTTTGAGATAGAGCTGGTAGTCCCTCAGGCGTTGCAGGACCTCCGCAACGTGGCGCCGATGTTCTGCCAAGCTCCGGGAGTAGATCAATATGTCATCAAAGTACACTAGGACGGACTTGTGGAGGAAATCCCGGAGCACCTCATGAATGAAGTCCTGGAATACGGAGGGGGCGTTAACAAGTCCATACGGCATAACACAGCACTCATAGTGGCCAGTAGGGGTGATGAAGGCAGTCTTCCACTCGTCCCCCTCACGTATCCGGATGAGGTAATACTCGCTGCGGAGGTCCAACTTGGTAAACACAGTGGCACCACAGAGATGTTCCAGGGCCGCAGGGACGAGGGGAAGTGGGTACCGGAATTTAAGAGTGATTTTATTGAGAGCTCTGTAATCTATGCATGGTCTCAAACCACCATCCTTTTTAGCCACAAAGAAGAAGCTGGAAGCAGCAGGGGAGGTTAATGGACGGATATACCCTTGAGCCAGCGCCTCCTTGATGTAGTCCTCCATGGTCTTCTCCTCGGGAACGGATAGGGGATATATCCTTCCCTTTGGCACTGGTTCACCCGGCAGCAGATCAATTGCACAGTCCCACGGCCGGTGTGGAGGCAGCTTGGAGGCCCGCTTAGTGCAGAAGACGTCGCTGAAGGGGCGTAGCACTGAGGAATGGTGATGGACTGGTGCTCGATCGGGCTCTCGATAGAGGTGGAGTAGACTGGTAGTGGTTCAGGGGGGTGCTCAACAGGAATGGGACAGCCGGAGATACATGATTGGAAACAGGCTTCGCCCCACTTCAGGATCTCGCCGGTTCTCCAGGAAATCACGGGGTTGTGCTGCTCCAACCATGGGCACCCTAAGATAACGTCAGCGGTGGATTCCTCCAGAACCAGCAGATGGATCTCCTCATGGTGCAGAAGTCCAGTTCTGAGGGAGATGGGACCAACACAATGACGTACGTACTTCTTGCTTAACGGCCTGCCGAGGTGGAACCTGGCGTGTTTGTAACAGCTGAATTTTAAATGCATAACAACAGAACATCTATGAAACATCAGTCAATAAAGCTTTTATTTTATTTTATTAACAAATTGCGTTTAAAATTTTGGATTAACATTTTGAATTAAAATATGGAACGGCTGGCAACCCTGCAAGTGGGGCTGCAAGAAAATAAGAAATAAAAATAAATTTAAATAAATAAATATTTTTGAAAATATGTTTTAAATATAAATAAATAAATAAATAAATATATATATATATATATATATATATATATAAAAGCACTTAAAATATTGTTTTATACAGTATTTCAATCTGAGTAGATATGTGCACGTCAAATACAGCAAGGAACATATCTTACAATGTTCCAAAAAAATTTACAATATTAATATATATTTAAAAATGGAACATTATTAAATCATCTAGTTCTGATCTGTACCACCAAAAAAGTCCTCTCTTTACCAAGTACTAAGTCTTTGTTTGCTGAATTATAGATTCTATAATCTTGTATTATTTTACTTTATCACGGTGGAGTATTATTGTAATGTGATATTAGTTTATACTTGATGTTATTATTCAGATCGTCCTCATGAATAATTTAAAGAAGTGGCACATTTCCTGAATAAAATCCTCTTTGAGTGCTCAAGAAACTCAAGAGGTAAAGAAAAATAACGCATAAATAAGAGTGACAACACAATGGATGGCTGGATTATCAACTTACACAACATCACACCATCCAGAAATACAATCTGTCATCAAACCTTTGGAAAATGTGAGATATTAATGCAAACAGCAGTTTTGGTGTTTGAAGTACAGTAGGAGTCCTGGAGCGAGACGCTGTGTTTGTGCTGTTTGATCTGCACTTGGTGACGAATGGAAAGCACTCGTGTCAATAAGTCAAAACAAGTGCTCAAACTTCAGCTTCATAACCTCAGGCTGCTGTTCGGTTGGAAAGTGCCTCCTCTTCCCTTTATCAATATTTCATGGCTTATGGTAGCCTCTGGTTTGTTTCCAGATGTAATCAGGTTGCTCCCTGCTGCTGTGTTCAGACTATAAGTGAGTTTCTGAGGGTTTCTGCGCTGCTCAGCAGATGCTCAGATCGACTCTGTGTGCAGCACTGCACGACGCATCACTGCTCAGAACCTCAGAAGGAAGAACAACATGAAACAACATTAAACCAACTATGGTTTTTTCTTTGAGTAAATGTCTGTCAGTTCTGCTGCAAAACACAGTAAAAGAGCACTGGGAGTAATTATGGAATAGAAAACAAAAGTAATTGCCACATTTTATCGCACAATTCAAATGTACTAGTTGTACATTTCACAATTTTGACTTTATTCCTGAGAATTCTGAGTTTATATCAGTTTATGTCTCACAACTCTCTCGCTACTCTCTCTCGCTCCAGTTTTTTACAAGTTCATCAAACAACTGTGGTAAGAATATTTCATCAAGCACGGTGAGTAATGGCTTCTCCTGTCATTGTCACTTGCACCTCTTGCCACATGTACAGTTTATCTATCTCTGTCGCTGATGAGGGATTCACATGTGATAAATGCAGGGAAATAGTTAGGCTGACAGAGAAGATTTCAGAATTAGAGACACGCATCCAAACTTTAATTGAGGACAGTAAGAATGTTAGGGCTCTAGATATGGCTTTGGATGCGTCTAGCTCAGGGATTCCTGTACATTGTTCAGTTCCGGAAACAGAGCCCCTGCAGCAGGGCAACTGGGTGACGGTGAGGCAGCGTAGTCGTGGGTCAAAACACCGCTCTTCTGTTCCGATCAAAACATTAAACAGGTTCTCCCCACTCAGTGATGCACCCACTGAGAAACCTGATGAAAGTGCTCTAGTTATTGGTGATTCTATTGTACGGAACGTGAATATAGAGACACCAGCCACCATAGTCAAATGTTTACCGGGAGCCAGAGCGCCTGACATCTTGGCAAATTTAAAAGTGCTGGCTAATGCTAAACGTAAATACAGTAAGATTGTTATTCATGCCGGCGCTAATGATGTTCGACTTCGCCAGTCGGAGATCACTAAAAATAACATTAAAGAGGTGTGTGAACTTGCAAGCACGATGTCAGACACTGTAATATGCTCTGGTCCCCTCCCTGCTTACCGTGGTGATGAGATGCATAGCAGATTGTCATCACTCAATGGCTGGATGTCTAAGTGGTGCCCACAGAATAACATAGGTTTCATAGACAATTGGACAAGCTTTTGGAGCAAACCTGACCTGTTGAAAAGAGATGGTCTTCATCCCCCCTGGGGTGGCGCCACTCTTGGCTCTAGAAATATGGTACATAGACTAACTGGGGCCCAGGTCAGGAAGCAGACAGACTGGCTAAACCGACCGTCAGCTAGCTGCCTCCCGTCACAGAGGTCAGTTAATTCTCAGCACATAGAGACCCTTTCACCTAGATATCACACTATAGAGACTGTGTCTGTTCCCCGAACTAGAAAATACAAAAAACTTCCAAACCAATTTAAGAGTAACAATTTAATTGAGGTTCAACAAACAAAAAACAGATGCAATACGGATAAACAAATGATAAAGCTTGGCTTATTGAATCTCAGATCCCTTTCTATGAAAACACTTTTTGTAAATAATATGATCACTGATCATAATCTAGATGTGCCCTGTTTGACAGAAACCTGGCTAAAACCTGATGATTACATTATTTTAAATGAGTCCACCCCCCAAGATTACTGTTATAAACATGAGCCGCGTCTAAAAGGCAAAGGGAGAGGTGTTGCTTCAATTTATAACAGTGTTTTCAGGATTTCTCAGAGGGCAGGCTTCAAGTATAACTCGTTTGAAGTAATGGTACTTCATATAACATTATCCAGAGAAACAAATGTTAATGATAAATCCCCTGTTATGTTTGTACTGGCTACTGTATACAGGCCACCAGGGCACCATACAGACTTTATTTAAGAGTTTGGTGATTTTACATCCGAGTTAGTTCTGGCTGCAGATAAAGTTTTAATAGTTGGTGATTTTAATATCCATGTTGATAATGAAAACGATGCACTGGGATCAGCATTTATAGACATTCTGAACTCTATTGGTGTTAGACAACACGTTTCAGGGCCTACTCATTGTCGAAATCATACTCTAGATTTAATACTGTCACATGGAGTTGATGTTGATGGTGTTGAAATTATTCTGTCAAGTGATGATATCTCAGATCATTTTTTAGTTTTGTGCAAACTTCATATAGCCAAAATTGTAAATTCTACTTCTTGTTACAAGTATGGAAGAAACATCACTTCTAACACAAAAGACTGCTTTTTAAGTTATCTTCCTGATGTAACCAAATTCCTTAGCATATCCAAAACCTCAGAACAACTTGATGATGTAACAGA
Source organism: Carassius carassius (assembly GCF_963082965.1). Lineage (NCBI taxonomy): Eukaryota > Metazoa > Chordata > Actinopteri > Cypriniformes > Cyprinidae > Carassius > Carassius carassius. The sequence goes on along the minus strand of NC_081759.1, from coordinate 592,330 downwards.
AACTATGGACTCTCTCTTTTCTAGCACTTTAAATACAGTTGGTCCTTTACGCTTAAGGAAGGTTAAGGAAAACAGTTTGACACCATGGTATAATGAGCATACTCGCACCCTAAAGAGAGCAGCCCGAAAAATGGAGCGCAGCTGGAGGAAAACAAAACTAGAGGTATTTCGTATTGCTTGGCGAGAAAGTAACATATCCTACAGAAAAGCATTAAAAACTGCTAGATCCGATTACTTTTCTTCTCTTTTAGAAGAAAACAAACATAACCCCAGGTATTTATTCAATACAGTGGCTAAATTAACGAAAAATAAAGCCTCAACAAGTGTTGACATTTCCCAACACCACAGCAGTAATGACTTTATGAACTACTTTACTTCTAAAATTGATACTATTAGAGATAAAATTGCAACCATTCAGCCGTCAGCTACAGTATCACATCAGACAGTGCACTATAGATCCCCTGAGGAACAGTTCCACTCATTCTCTACTATAGGAGAGGAAGAATTGTATAAACTTGTTAAATCATCTAAACCAACAACATGTATGTTAGACCCTATACCATCTAAGCTCCTGAAAGAGGTGCTTCCAGAAGTCATAGATCCTCTTCTGACTATTATTAATTCCTCATTGTCATTAGGACATGTCCCCAAAACCTTCAAACTGGCTGTTATTAAGCCTCTCATCAAAAAACCACAACTTGACCCCAAAGAACTAGTTAATTATAGACCAATCTCGAATCACCCTTTTCTGTCCAAGATACTAGAAAAGGTGGTATCCTCACAATTATATTCCTTCTTAGAGAAAAATGGTATATGTGAGGATTTCCATTCAGGATTTAGACCATATCATAGTACTGAGACTGCTCTTCTTAGAGTTACAAATGATCTGCTCTTATCATCTGATCGTGGGTGTATCTCTCTATTAGTTTTATTGGATCTTAGTGCTGCGTTTGACACAATTGACCACAACATTCTTTTGCATAGACTTGAACACTTTGTTGGCATCAGTGGAAGTGCATTAGCATGGTTTAAATCGTACTTATATGACCGCCATCAGTTCGTAGCAGTGAATGAAAATTTTCTTTTTCTCTGAATTCTGAGTTTACATCTACAATTATAATTTTTTCTGTCAAATATTTTTTCCCCTACAGTAAATTAGGTTTATATCACACAATTGATTTTTTTCTTCTAAATTCTCAATTTATATCTCACAGTTATAATAAAAAAAAAATATATATATATATATTTATTTTTTCTCACATAACATCTCTTAATTCAGATTTATTTATTTTTTCAGAATTGTGGGATTGCATCTTTAAAAATTCTGAATTCTAAGATACATATTTGTAGCTTAAAAAAAAAGGCTCCAAAGTTATTTTGAGATAAAAAAGCCAAGTTGCAGTTATGTGGAAGATTTGTCCAAGATTTGTCAGTTTTTTTGTGTTTAATTATGATTGAATTTGATTGCTGACAGGTATTATTATGTGATTGGCTGATGTTTGAATGCTCTCATGTGCTCTTGGAGGGCAAACGCTGCTCATAATAAGAGCTCATAGTTCTGATTTAATGACATTTCAAGTCTCTGCAGACGTTTGCTGCTTTTATCCTCCGGCTCCGGTGATTTGAATAAGCTGACCTTTATATTCAGCGTTACAGCAAATCCAGATGCTTGACTTCCACAGAAACACTGCAGATCTGCTGAAGGTCCTCAGACCTTCTCATCCAAACTCCTTCAGATCAGTGCTTTCTACATCACTTTCATTTCTTCTCATTTCCACAGTTGTGACGCCTCATTTGCTTATTTTAGATAGTTTTTTCCTTGAGTCTCTTTCTAGGAAGCCAGGAGTCTCTCGGTGTCTGCAGTTCAATAAAAGCACTTCATGAGGAGTCTGTTTATCAGACCAGAAAAATCATTTTTGTTTCTTGCTTAATTTGCTTAAAATGAAGTAATGTAACACACTTCTTGATTTTTCCCAGCAAGCTTTGCACAAGCAGTGCAAACGACGAAAATGATGTTTCCAAACAGACGAGAGGTAGATTTTGGATATAAGATTTCAAAGTTCTGTTGCGTAACACATTTGTGTGAAACTGGAGCTTGTGCTTATTTCAAGAAGTTACAAATAGGCTGGAAAATAAAAGATGCCAGAAGACTTATCCGTTGCACAAAGCTTTCCTTTCAACAGCAAACACTACAGATGAGAAATACAATCTGCTCTTCTGCAAGTGAGTAGAGACTCATCTGAGTGTGAAAAGTTTGCATATCCCTTTCAGAATCTGCAAAATGTTAATGTTATTTTGCTAAAATAAGAGAGGTCATACAAAATGCATGTTATTGTTAATTTATTACTGACCTGAATAAGAAATTTCACATAAAAGAGAAAATAATAGTTGAATTTATAAAAATGACCCCGTTCAAAAGTTTTCATCCCCTTGATTCTTAATACTGTGTTGTCAGCTGAATGATCCACAGCTGTGTGTTTGTGTTTAGAGATAGTTTAGTCCCTTGTTTGTCCTGTCCTGTCTTTTCACACTGAGGACAACTGAGGGACTCAAACACAACTATTATATAGCTATCAGTCGCACGTTTAACACTCAATCAACACTCTCTCCTGCTGTCTAACAGCTCAAATACTCTGAAATTCTTCTTAATTAATTTAATTAGAGGACAAATAGTGTTATGAAGAATCTGAATATGATTACCCTCCCGCTTCAGATTCAGATTTTATTAGCCCCTTGACACAAAGAGGCTGTGAAGTTCAGTGAGACAGAAACAGACCACAGCGTGTTCAAAGTGTTCACGAATGATGACGCAGGAGAAACCATACAGTGCTGTTAGACTGAGCCAAGTGCACCTGTCTGCAGCTCCACACACCTGCTCTGACTCGTTCCAGAGTCTTTCATAGGCACGCATGATAGGAGATATGTGTAGTTTGTTTAGGAGAGAGTATGTTGTTTAAAAATGCTACAAACGCTGTGCAGTTTCACAAAGCCTTCATTACAGTAAAATGCACAGAAGAAGAAGAAAAACATTAGTTTTTTAGTGAAAGACGACAGAGCCAATCAGGTCACGGAAAAACATCAGAATGATGCTGCAGAACTGGAATAACCTTTGAAATCTACATCATGAAAGAAACTAAACAAAAATTCTATTTATGTCAGAGCAGTTCTTTAGCTCTTTTACATTAGAAACCAGTGTCTCTGGATATGAAGTGTGTGTGTGTGTGTGTGTGTGTGTGTGTGTGTGTGTGTTATCCTCAGTGGAGGTTCAGCTCACGGTTCACTGCTATTGACTGACAGTATTAGACAGTATCCTAACCCTAAAGGAAAACTCGAAGCATAAAAATAAAAGTTAATTCAAAATATGAATAAAATAAAAATTATAATAGTTCATAAATAATACTAAAATAACACTGCAATGTACTTTTCCGAAAATAAGGGATAGTTCACCCAAAAATGAAAATTTGATGTTTATCTGCTCACCCCCGGGGCTTCCAAGATGTTGGTGACTGTGTTTCTTCAGTAGAACACAAACAGAGATCTTTAACTCAAACCCTAGCGGTCTATCAGTCTTATAAAGAAAGCTAAAACATACAATAAAACTAGAAAAAACATACCAAATTAAATCCTGCGGCTCGTGACGATACATTGATGTGTAAAGAAACAAAAGGATCAGTCTGTGCAAGAAACCGAACAGCATTTATATAGTTTTTTAACTATATAACTGAACTGTTAGAACCGTCCTGAGCAGGTTCTCAGCAGCAGGGGCGTGATGCGTCTTCTGCTTCTTCTTGCTTTATGGTGGATCGCAGACTTATAATGCATTAATGCACTTTTTTTTTTCATGGGGCCGTATTGAGATCCCCATAATTTTGGAACCAAACTTTAAAGAGCCTCAAAAAATATATAGATACCTAAAAAAAAAAAGGTTTTTGACCAATGAAAATGTGTACAATTTAACATTTTACTTCATGGAGCCATAGAACCCAATATCTTTGAGATTTAACCATAATGGATCTTAAAAAATGGTGATAACAAAAGAAAGGTTTATTAAGAACCAAAATCCAAAAGGACATGAAAATATATTTAATAGTTGCATACTATTAAATAAGTGCAAACTTTAGGAAAAGAACATGAAAAGTGTTAAACTGTCACCACTGGCACATAATGCAACAAAGATTGATAAAGTCTACAGATTGTTTCTAATAGAGCAATCTCTGAGTGAAAATAACACCATGATGTTACTCCTCTGTAAACTGGCTCTGAATCCCAGGTGAAATTCATCCCCCAAATTTTGACCATCTTCTACACAATAGTGGATTACTATCTATTTTTATTTTTCAGAGAAATTGCTAAATTAGTTTTGAGTTGATGTGCAATGACCCAATTGATATTTTGCGGAAATATTACAGATGAAATCCATTTTAAATTAATTCTGACTCCTGCTTTAATGATAAACAAACAACATGCTGAGAGTTCTGCACCGCACTTCACAACTCTTTACTGTCGACATGCTTTTCTTAAGTGAAGCTTCACTTGCACTCCAACACAGAATCTCCCTCTAGAGTTCCTGCTTGGATAATGAGTAACCAGAAATATCTTTGCACATTTCAAACAGAATACTACATTTCTGACTGCAGCTGATGACAGAAACAGAGTCACACATGCTCTACAAAGCTTGTTCATCAGGAAGAGTCTATAATGTGAAAGGTCTATTTCAGTTCAGCATGTAATGAAAGCGTGAGGCCAAATCAATGTCTTATTATCACAGTGGGCTTCAGCGTCCCACTGAGAGCCTTTCCCACGACTGGAGGTGAAGAAGCCATTAGTACTTGAGAAAAATGATCTATTTATATTTCACATCTACAGCGATTCACTCCTGCAAAAATAATCACAACTGATTTTATGCAGCTCCTATAATTCGTGAGCAGGACTCACTCGTGTGAATAACGGATGGCTGTCATTAATGAGCAGCTGATTTGCTTGTGCCAGTTCTTCAGGTCTACTGAGACGATTAGGAAATCTCCATCGCCTGATGAATTGCTGGGATGCTGTGTAATGGAGGGTTTGTGCTGTGATTTGGCATTAAACTGTAGTATATTTTCCCAGCGCTGCGAAGGACTCATTAGTTACAGGTTAGAGATTAATGATCTCCATCCACCTCCTCTGCATTCACCAGAACCTCATCTATTTGTGATTAAACACATCATGCCTTTAAAGAAAACTGAATATGCTGAGATTAAATCAGCCATGAGCACACATAGATAAGAAAAATAAAACGACTTTCAGAAATCGCTACTTTTATTAATCAGGGACACATTAAACTGATCAGAAATGGCAGTAAAGACAATTATAATGTTACAAAAGATTTCCATTTCAAATAAATGCTGTTCGTCTGAACTTTCTGTTTATCTGTGAATCCTGAAAAATAAAATGCATCACAGTTTCCACAGAAATATTGAGCAGCACAACTGTGTTCAACACTGATAATAATCAGAAATGTTTCTTGAGCAGTAAATCATCATATTTTCCTGATTTCTGAAGATCATGTGACACTGAAGACTGGAGGAATGATGCTGAAAATACAGCGGAGCATCACAGAAATACATTACAGTTTAGTAATAAAGGAAATATTTCACTATTTGTATTGTTCTTTTTGATCAATTAAATGCAACTTTGGTGAGCAGATGAGAGCAATATTATTATAATCTTATGTAAAAATGTAAGATTTTAATTCTAGTTAAGTCAAGAAAAAGATTGTTAAAATGTTGAACAAGAGAAGGAGCCTCATAAAAATACTAGATTAAAAACTTTAATTTACTTCAGTTAGTTGCCAAAGCAAAATGTATAATTTTCATTTAGTTTAAGATCCAAAATTACTAACTGGGAATAGGTGAATAAAAAAATAAAGAAAAGAAAATGGAACTAAAACTAAAATAATAATATATTAAACCTAAATAAAAACAAAAGTAATGCAATTTATGAAAAGCACAACAAAATGACAAAATTAAAAAAAAACTAATTCAAAATATTAATAAAAACTATGACAGTAAATGCATAAGACTATATATATATATATATATATTCAAAAACTTTCAAACACATAAAAAAACTAAATCGAAAAATGAAAATTTAGATGTTTTATATTCTAAACATAAATAAATAAAAAGTAAATGTGCATAAAAATGTTGACGGCATCTAACAGATTAATTTTAAGTGAAGTAGTACATTTCCAATAATTTATATTCATATTTGAAACAAATCGTAACATTAAATAAAGTCAGGTTAGATTTTTTTGTTTGATTTTGGTCAAAGGTTTTTCCAGAGGGGGTTGTGGGTTTCTCTTTTTATCACTCAAGCAGAAAATAATCAGAAAATACTGTCAACAGACAGAAATCAAACACATTTTCATCATGTTTTAAAGAGAGAAATGTTGTTTAATCAGTGTAAATTAAATATGAACAAACCTTCATAATATAGAGAGGAATACAACTATATATATATATATATATATATTCAAAAACTTTCAAACACATAAAAAAACTAAATTGAAAAATGAAAATTTTGATGTTTTATATTCTACTCAAGCCCATAATGTTTAGCCTTTATCTTTAATCTAGTCTTTGTTCCAGTGATCTCAGAAACCAGATAAGAAATTAAAAGGCAATATTATTATTACCTTTGTTAAAAAGTAAGACATTCAGATGTTAAATTGTTAAATGAGAAAAAGCCTTTCATAATGCAATATGCTGAACCTGATCCTCTGCTTTCAGAGCCAGACAATCTAAACCAGAACTGTAACATCTCATTCTTGTTTAATCAGAACAACAAGAGATGTCTAATTATAAACTGATTGCTTTTTTCTGATATAATGGCTGGATGCCGCTCGCTGATTTACTGCAACTGATGAGGATCATGTGAATGTTTCAATGTTTGAATCATTTGTTTTCAATAACATATGAATAATAATAAAAAAATACTTCATGTACAGTATGTTGTTGTGAAAGCACACAGTAAAGCAGGTGATGCAGCTGTTAAATAAGATATTATTATTCAGGTATTCTGATCTAAACATGTCAAGAGTTTAACTAACTTTAATTTGCTAGTTCAACAAGAGACTGTTGCTCCATCATGACAGCAGTCGAGCTGAAAGAGGAAACTGTGATGATTGTGATCTGACACATTTCAGCATTTCATTGCAGTCCACTGAGTGTGTGTGTGTGTTTGAGGATCTCCTGCTGGTTTCAGTGGGCTCTGGCAGATTAAAGTCTCCCGCTGCTCCACCGGCAGACCACATTTCCACCACTGCGTCTCTGTATGTAGGTCAACAGCCCATCAATATACAGTCTTTCAGCACAGCTTCTGCTCAGGTAAACAGGTCAACAAGGCAACCCTCTACTGTAAGAGCATCAGAACTGTGAAGTGGCTGCAGGACTGAGCCACGCACATCTTTTTAGGAAAGGAAATAAAAGGACGTGACATGAAAAGTGAAAAAAAAGTGACATGACATTCAGCCAAGTATGGTGACCCATACTCAGAATTTGTGCTCTGCATTTAACCCGTCCGAAGTGCACACACACAGAGCAGTGAACACACACACACACACACACTGTGAACACACACCCGGAGCAGTGGGCAGCCATTTATCCTGCAGCGCTTGGGGGTTAAGTGTCGTGCTCAAGGGCAGCTCAGTCGTGGTATTACCACCCCGAGATTCGAACCCACAACCCTAGGGTTAGGAGTCAAACTCTCTAACCACTAGGCCACAACTTCCCCCACATGTGACATGTGGCCAAGTATAGTGTCCCATTCTTGGAATTTGTGCTCTGCATTTAACCCATCCAAGTGCACAGACACAGCAGTGAGTAGTGAACAAAAACACACACACACGCACGCACGCACGCACACACACACACACACACACACACACAAACAGCGTGAACACACAGCCTAGTAATGGCCTAGCGATATTGTTTTTATACAACAGTTCTGCAGCACAAGTGTGTAAACGAATAAGAAACAATACTTTGTCTTAAAAACTTGGAAACTAACTGAAATAAGTTTAAGTACTAAAATTTCAACAACTAAACCTGAAACAGACATACATTTAAGTTAAATAGAAATATATAAACTAAATAGAAAAAAAGTGCTATCAATCTACAGTCGTGGCCAAAAGTTTTGAGAATTACATAAATATTAGTTTTCAAAAAGTTTGCTGCTAAACTGCTTTTAGATCTTTGTTTCAGTTGTTTCTGTGATGTACTGAAATATAATTACAAGCACTTCATACGTTTCAAAGGCTTTTATCGACAATTACATGATATTTATGCAAAGAGTCAGTATTTGCAGTGTTGGCCCTTCTTTTTCAGGACCTCTGCAATTCGACTGGGCATGCTCTCAATCAACTTCTGGGCCAAATCCTGACTGATAGCAACCCATTCTTTCATAATCACTTCTTGGAGTTTGTCAGAATTAGTGGGTTTTTGTTTGTCCACCCAGCTCTTGAGGATTGACCACAAGTTCTCAATGGGATTAAGATCTGGGGAGTTTCCAGACCATGGACCCAAAATTTCAACATTCTGGTCCCCGAGCCACTTAGTTATCACTTTTGCCTTATGGCACGGTGCTCCATCGTGCTGGAAAATGCATTGTTCTTCACCAAACTGTTGTTGGATTGTTGGAAGAAGTTGCTGTTGGAGGGTGTTTTGGTACCATTCTTTATTCATGGCTGTGTTTTTGGGCAGAATTGTGAGTGAGCCCACTCCCTTGGATGAGAAGCAACCCCACACATGAATGGTGTCAGGATGCTTTACTGTTGGCATGACACAGGACTGATGGTAGCGCTCACCTTTTCTTCTCCGGACAAGCCTTTTTCCAGATGCCCCAAACAATCGGAAAGGGGCTTCATCGGAGAATATGACTTTGCCCCAGTCCTCAGCAGTCCATTCACTATACTTTCTGCAGAAGATCAATCTGTCCCTGATGTTTTTTTTGGAGAGAAGTGGCTTCTTTGCTGCCCTTCTTGACACCAGGCCATCTTCCAGAAGTCTTGTCCTCACTGTGCGTGCAGATGCGCTCACACCTGCCTGCTGCCATTCCTGAGCAAGCTCTGCACTGGTGGCACTCCGATCCCGCAGCTCAATCCTCTTTAGGAGACAATCCTGGCGCTTGCTCGACTTTCTTGGACGATTTCTGGACGATTACTGAAATGATCTCAACAGGTCCTTTAATGACAGCAATGAAATGCAATGGAAAGGTTTTTTTGGGATTAAGTTCATTTTCATGGCAAAGAAGGACTATGCAATTCATCTGATCACTCTTCATAACATTCTGGAGTATATGCAAATTGCTATTATAAAAACTTAAGCAGCAACTTTTCCAATTTCCAATATTTATGTAATTCTCAAAACTTTTGTCCACGACTGTATTAATAAATTATATTATAGTACGTAAATAATGCTGTTTGACCACATAAAAATAGCACTGGCACAAACATCCCCCAGAAGATATACACATTTCTTTCATTTATTCACATTCAGCACATTCATTTCAATCAGAGTTCTTTTATCCCAGATTGGTTTTTAATCAGTTGAGTGTTTTTCAATCATTTGTTCTTGTGCTTGATATCGTGAGGGTGGCTCCTGTGTGGCTGTTACAGATATTCTAGTGAATCACAGGAGACTCAGCTGATTCTGTCTTCATCATGGATGCAGGAGCAGGAGCGCTTTGTTCAGGTGCGACACACACACACACACACACACTTAACACACACACACACACACACACCGCTGTAAGCAGCTTATGTTGCTGTCGCCCACCGCTGCAGCGCTGCACCTTTTGTTGGCAGTAAATTAGCAGAGCTGTCAGTGAAGCGTGAGAGACTGAAAAAGATTCACTTTCAGCTGAGAGGATCAGAAAACAGCTGCATCCTGAAGCCTAGTGAAGAAAGAGATGCCCTGCTCTTAGAAGAAACCTTAATGTGATCATGAGACTGAGATCTTAAACAGGTTTTTAGCTTTTCTTACAGCAGTGCTGTTCAGATCATTGCTTGAGTGGAAACTGATATATGGAAGCAAGCATGTCTAATAAATGTTTTCAGTGTGAAGGTGTTGCAATGAAACTTACAGACCTTCTGATCCTGGGTCAGATTCATCATGAACCTTCATGCATTTCAGAAATTTTAGAGGAACTTCAGCTGATGCAACAGAGGAAAGACATCATTATTCAAGTCAACAGAGATGCTGATTTTAAATATAACTGTGTCAAAACCGAAAGCTACTTAAATCTAATTCAAATGCATGCTACAATTACTAAAAATACATTCAAATTAGTAATAGAATTATTCCAATTAAAATGTAATAAATATACATTAATGTAAAGATAGTAATAAATAAAAAATAAAATAAAAAGTAAATGTGCATAAAAATGTTGACGGCATCTAACAGATTAATTTTAAGTGAAGTAGTACATTTCCAATAATTTATATTCATATTTGAAACAAATCGTAACATTAAATAAAGTCAGGTTAGATTTTTTTGTTTGATTTTGGTCAAAGGTTTTTCCAGAGGGGGTTGTGGGTTTCTCTTTTTATCACTCAAGCAGAAAATAATCAGAAAATACTGTCAACAGACAGAAATCAAACACATTTTCATCATGTTTTAAAGAGAGAAATGTTGTTTAATCAGTGTAAATTAAATATGAATAAACCTTCATAATATAGAGAGGAATACAACTGTAATGATTGGTGTGTGTAAGAGAAAACACTAAACATATTGTTTGGAATTGACATCTATAGATGCAGACAGATAAAGTGCAATAAAATTAATATGTATTTTGGATGCTTTCTTTCCACGAGTCTGAAAGAAGACATGTTATGGAAGTACAATGACCCAAATCTCAAAGGTTTCACCTGCAGTGTTGATATGTGTATGTCATATCTCGCTCAGCTGGCTGTGGAGCAGAGCTGTCGTGTTTCTGAGGGATAGGTGTTTTACACCGGTAAGTCTTCTCCTGTCATGTGAAGCATCTGCTGAAGCATATGTCACACATGGCCTCCATTAATCACAGGCATTTACAGGACATCTGCTGTGTGCTGCGAGCGTTGCGGGTTATTCTGGAGCTGGCACAGGACTCGTCTCAGTGCAGTATTATTAGAAACATGTTTGTTGTGTCCAGATTCATGCGTTTACTGCACTTACAGATCCACTGACTGTACATGAGATGTGATCATTGCCCAGGGTTTGCTAGATTCACTTCAGATCAGAGTGTTTTGATATGGGATCACTCCAAATCAACCCGGACACCTTAGACAGACAGACTCAATGCATTAAAAAACCTTTAAATTAAGCACTTCAAAGCAACTCTCATCAACAAACACAGAGGATGTTCTTCACTTTTACATGGAAATAAAGACTCAAGGGTTGCTTTCCATTTAGTCTCACAGACAATCTTATTCTGAACTAACTAACTAACTACAGATAATAACTAATTATAGACAGATAGATACTGTAGACATATATATATATATATATATATATATATATATGTATATATGGATGGATGGATGGATAGATAGATAGAACTGACCAACTAACTAACTAACTAACGACATATAGATATGACTAACCTACTAACTAACTAACTAACTAACTAACTAACAACCAATGAGATAGATAGATAGATAGATAGATAGATAGATAGAACTGACCAACTAACTAACTAACTAACTAACTAACTAACTAACTAACTAACTAACTAACTAACTAACTAACTAACTAACAACAGATAGATATGACTAACTAACTAACTAACTAACTAACTAACTAACTAACTAATGACAGATAGATATGACTAACTAACTAACTAACTAACTAACTAACTAACTAACTAACTAACTACCAACCAATGAGATAGATAGATAGATGGGACTAACTAACTAACTAACTAACTAACTAACTAACTAACTAACTAACTAACGACAGATAGATATGACTAACTAACTAACTAACTAACTAACTAACTACCAACCAATGAGATAGATAGATAGATGGGACTAACTAACTAACTAACTAACTAACTAACTAACTAACTAACTAACTAACTAACTAACTAACTAACTAACTAACGATAGATGGGACTAACTAAATAACTAACTAACGATAGATAGATAGATAGATAGATGGGAATAACTAACTAACTAACTAACTAACTAACTAACAAACGATAGATAGATGGGACTAACTAAATAACTAACTAACTAACGATAGATAGATAGATAGATAGATGGGACTAACTAACTAACTAACTAACTAATGATAGATAGATAGATAGACAGATAGATGGGACTAACTAACTAACTAACTAACTAACTAACTAACTAACGATAGATAGATAGATAGATAGATAGATAGATAATTAGCTCTCTAACATCTCCATTATATCAGTTTATTAATGTGCACACATCTATCTGTGTGAGTAAACTCTTCAGGACTTTTTGAGAGATGTAAAAGGCCTTTCTGCAGCAGTTACCCAATCACACTACTGTAATCCTGCAAACAGAATCAAACACAGACACGGTTTATTATCAAAGGCTTTATTTATCAAACAAAAAGAATGCACCATTCAAATAACATTTCTATATAAAAAGGAACATTGGACTGTTCTACAGTGCATTACAAAACCAGTAATCGTATACAACGTCATGGGTAGAAACAGCCGGAGGGTTAGACTCGGCAGCGGCTGGAAAACCGCATTTCAGATCTCAATCACTACTCTAATTTGGTTAACGACGCTAATATTGGACAATTTAAGGATGAAGTAAAATACACATAAGAATGATTCTTCCTCTCGTGAGCAGAGAAGATCTAACACGTCTGCTCATGTTCCTCAACGCTGCCTTCTGATTCTATCATTAACACGACTAATTAGTCACTGCATGAAGGTGATTCTGAGACACACCAGTGATCAGCTGATCAGGGATCAATCCCATCAGCCCCGGCACTGCTGAACTACAGGAAGATGCTCTGGGAAATGATTGATGTTTAACTCCGTATGACACAAACCATGCCAACACCGCTCAGTTCTACACAGATAAAGGTATGAAAAACTCAGTCATATGATGCTTGTATTGTATTCATCAGGAAATGAGCTAAGATGTAATAAAAAAATTAAAAAAAATAACTTGTGACTTTTTATTTCACAATTCAGACCATTTTCTTGCGATTCTGTGATGCAAACTCTGAATTCTAAGAAAAAAAAGGGGTATAAACCTGCAATTATAAGGAAAAAAAAGTCTGAATATATAAAGTTTACATCTCACAGTTCTGACCTTTTCCCCCTCATGATTGCAAGATATAGATAGGCTTATTGCGAGATATTAAGTCAAACTTTAGATATTAAGAAATCATGAGGGGAAAGAGTCACAATAGTAAGATATTAACTTAAAATTGTGAGAAATAAAGTCAGAAGTGCAGCAGATAAACTTTTCATTTTTTCTTGCAGTTATGAGTTTATATCTCCTTATAATTCCGTTTTTTTTCCTGCTATGTAATGTTAAAATTTTAATTGTAACTTTGGTAACACTTTCTATGAAGCCCATATTTATAAAACATTATAAGGTTATTCTTATGGCATTATAATGAATGCATAATGCATTATAATTATGAATATTCATAAGAACAATTGTAATGTATTATAATGCTTACTTATTTGTGTTTATAAAGAGGCTTTTAAACAGTGAACATGTTTCATCCACTTAAGTTATGAAGGATTATATTTCTCATAGTTATAATGTATTATAAGTCTCATATCTTGCCATCTTTCTTATGCTACTTTACTTAAAGCAATCAAAGACCATTTATAAGTACAGTAGTAGTAATAATAATAATAATAATTTTTTGTTTTCTCAAACAGCCATAAGATCCGATATCAGATCAGAGGAATGTGTAATATGACACATTTTCACTTCTGAAAACTGTAAGAAAAAAGGAATTGTGAGATATAAAGTCATAATTACAGGAAAAAAGTCACAAAGTAACAATTATGATTTCAGATATAGAAAAGAGCTTTGTTTTTGAAATGAATGAGATTATTTAACGTTGAATCGTCACTGTGAGAAAGATGAACGGACTGTGAGGGAATGAGAGCGGCTGCACATCCACACAAACTCCACGCTCAAGATTGTGGGAGAATCCAAACGTCAGGAAT
>NC_081759.1:470628-570628 GCF_963082965.1 Carassius carassius | reverse complement strand
AAATAATTGTCATAATGCAAAAAGCCAGAAGCTCCTTTTATTTTGCATGACTATTTTTAAAGCCGGTGCAGAATTTTTTTTTTTTTGCATTACAGTAAATGCACTACAAAATGGTAAAGTATTATACAACAACAATGAGAATCTAATGAGAAACATAAATGATTAGCTCCTTAAACACAGAGTCACAAATAGCAATGGAAATATTTGTGCTTAATTATCATGAAAATAATGTCAATATATAAAAAACTTAAAATAAGCTTAATTTTCTTCAAAACCATATTAAGGGTCACAATTCAACTCAAAACAAGAAGAAATAAGACTGTCTACATTGCATGATGAAAATAAAGTTTGTTTGCACTACAGTAATGAGAATTTAAGAGTTAATTGTCTTGAAAATAATAATGAATCGTTTTAAATGATGCAAGTATTTTTACATAATGGTAGAATTTCTGGATTTGCCCTTAATTTATTCTGATTTAAATAAATGAATAAATAAATAAATAATAATAATAAAACATTGTACTGCAATAATGAGAATCTAATAAGGAAATATACATGAGAATAATAATTTAAGCTCCTTAAACAGGAATTATTTGTGTTTAATTTTCATGAAAATTATTTCAGGATGAGAAATAAACACATTGGCTCTAAAATAAGCCCAATTTTTGTCGTGCACAATATATTTTCTTTTGTTTTGGGGTGAAATGTGAGCTGTTTTCATGAGATTCTCCATTAGTCATCACTCCTCTCTCTCTCTGCTCCTCTTTGTCTTTATTTTCTGACAAATTGCGTCTCTCGGTTGAGGATGGTGTGTGCTATGGTGTGTGAAATGGCTGGATGGTCTAAAGCGCTTCAGGTCCGTCTGCCGCATTATCCCTCACATCATGGACAGCGCTTTAAAAAACCCATTTAACTGGTGGTGAAGTGGCCATCGCAGGCGTCAGCTCCGAGAGAACGGCCAGTTTCTGTGTGTTTATATCACAGTGTTTCTTTCACTGCTGCTTAGAGACACCTGGTCAATATTACACCTCATCCTGGGAAAAGAAAGGCTAGATAAAATTGAGAGGAATCACTTTCACCAAAGACAGAACACAAATTTGACAAGCCGTAAATGATTCATTTAAATCAACTAAATTGTCTGAATTAAAATGCATGAAGGATCTCCGGTGTCAGAGCTTCTCTGGGCTGTCTGATGCCTTTATGCTGAAAGAGACTCTGGGATGACTGACATACAGGCTGATAGACTGATCCATCTCTCTCGGGCAGGAAGGAGACGGCTTTAAATTCTTCTTTAAAAGATGGATGGACTCCTCTGAAACAAGAGGAACAAAGGCTAGTCTGTGAAGCTCGCGGACAGTAAATATAAACCCGACAGCCCTCAAACGCTCGGCCGTCTCCTGAGGCTCCATGGCTTTTATTCTACTGTATTTCATGTGTTTCTATCGTGAGAGTCGATGCAACCTGCTGCTGATTTACACTCTCGGCTCCTGACGACAATTAATTAACACAAGTAAATCAAAGCACTAGTGGTACAAAACAAGCTGTGATGACAAACTAACTGGGAGTGCTTACTTGATCAGTCATAACTCACGACTTGAGGGAATAAGATACGATACAAAGTTCAAACAAATGATTCATTTGCCAAACAAGCCTTATTCACATGTTTCATGCCAGAGAATAAAACAAGAGACAGAACAACACCGACACTGCAGTCAGAGAGACTCAACAAGAAAAAAAAACACACATTAAAGAGCCAAGAAAACACGACTGAACCTCACAGACAGTCAGAACAGCATGATAGATAGATAGATAGATAGATAGATAGATAGATAGATAGACAGACAGACAGACAGACATACAGATAGATAGATAGATAGATAGATAGATAGATAGATAGATAGATAGATAGATAGATAGATAGATAGATAGACACAGACAGACAGACAGACAGACAGCCAGACAGATAGAAAGATAGACACAGACAGACAGATAGATAGATAGATAGATAGATAGATAGATAGATAGATAGATAGATAGATAGATAGATAGATATAACTAACCTACTAACTAACTTGACTAACTAACAACAGACAGACAGACAGACAGATAGAACTAACCTACTAACTAACTAACTAACAAATGATAGATAGATAGAACCTACTAACTAATTAACTAACGATAGATAGACAGACAGACAGAAAGATACATATAACTAACCGACTAACTAACTGACTAACTAACTAACTAACTAACTAACTAACTAACTAATGAATGATAGGTAGACAGATAGAACCTACTAACTAATTAACTAACAATAGATAGGCAGACAAAAAGATAGATATAACTCACCTACTAACTAACTAACTAACTAACTAACTAACTAACTAACTAACTAACTAACAACAGACAGACAGACAGACAGACAGACAGATAGATAGATAGATAGATAGATAGATAAATAGATAGATAGACAGATAGACAGAAAGATAGATAGATATAACTAACCTACTAAATAACTAACTACCTAACTAGCTAACTAACAACAGACAGACAGACAGATAGAACTAATCTACTAACTAATTATCTAACGATAGATAGACAGACCGAAAGATAGATATAACTAACCTACTAACTGACTAACTTACTAATGATAGATAGATAGATAGACAGATAGATAGATAGAACCTACTAACTAATTAACTAACGATAGATAAACAGACAGAAAGATAGATAGATATAACTAACCTACTAACTAACTAACAACAGACGGACAGACAGACAGACAGATAGATAGATAGATAGATAGATAGACAGATAGACAGACAGATAGATAGATATAACTAACCTACTAACTAACTAACTAAATAACTAACTAACTAACTAACAACAGGCTGACAGACAGACAGACAGACAGATAGATAGATAGATAAATAGATAGATAGACAGACAGACAGAAAGATAGATATAACTAACCTACTAAATAACTAACTACCTAACTAACTAACAACAGACAGATAGAACTAATCTACTAACTAACTAACTAACTAATTAACTTACGATAGATAGACAGACAGAAAGATAGATAAAACTAACCTACTAACTAAATAACTAACGAATGATAGATAGATAGAACCTACTAACTAATCAACGATAGATAGACAGACAGACAGACAGATAGAACTAACCCAGTAACTTATTAATTAACAGCTGCTGGATTTCTGAGCGAATATTTTCTTAGGATCCTGAAACATTTCATCTGCTCTCACTGCTGGATCTTATAATCGGATGCCTGTCGAACATCTGAGCGGAAAGAGTGTCCATTCAGACTCCATTTTCAAACTTAATGGAAAAGCGTCTGGAGCCCCACGTACACGAAATGGTTTGAGCAGAACCAATTAAATCCTAACTGCGGGGGAAACATGCACTGCTGCGTCTGTCTCTGAATATCCGCTGCAGCGCTGCAGTACAGGACTGAAGATCCAGAAAGAGTCAGATCTCCTCTGAGGAAGCAGAAGCCCTGGAGCGTCAGTGTTTTTTTGAGAGTTTCCACACTGTTGTGATGTCTGGAATCGATGAACATTACAGCCACCGATGGGAACTCAACACACACAAACACTTACACAAACCAAGTGCTTTGTTCACTGATTCCCACTGAGAGACCCTCCGACTCCAGACTCACAGCAGATACAGCTTTCCATCTCAACCGCCTCCACCTCTGGCTACAGACAGCACAACACAACCCACCAGAGTCCCTCTTCTGATTCTACATCTCCATGTACATCTCTTACTGTAGATGGGGAAGCTTCATTTCTGGCAGTATTATCACTAAACTGCACAGACGATTTCTGAAGAGGACAGAGCTGGACGATGACATCACTGAATCAACAATGAAGTGACTTTAACTGTAAAACTGACTGTTTACTATTGTCCTCCTGCATTATCGACACACTATTTTCCTGCTTAACACTGTAAAGCTGCTTCGACACAATCTCTCATGCATAAAGTGCTATAGATAAAAGATTTTAGGGAACCAGAAATGGTTCTTCTATGGCATTACTGTAAAAAAACTAAGAAAAAAAAAACTTTTGGAACCTTTCTGATGAACAAAATTTTCTTTAAAATGGATAAAGATTCTTCTGATTATTAAAATGTTACTTTCTTAAGAACTGTTCTTAACCCTTTAACTGTCACCCCGGGACGTCTACATTTACTTCACTATATTGCAATTAAATCTAATCTAATCTTGACAAATTATATATTGTTGGAAAGGTCTAAGACTCCAAAATATATATTTTACCAATTTTTTTTGTTAAAATTTATGTAGGAAAAGTAATAGATTAAGTTATGACAAGAGTGCACCCTAAAAGATCTACATTATAACAGGAGTTCTGACCTTTGTTAAAAAAAGACTTCTTCATTGCCTTTTTCCCTATGACATTTTAGAAATTATCAGAAATTACATATCAACTAAAAACGTAAAATATCAAAATTCATCCTTTAAAACCCATTTTAAAATGAGACATTGTATTTCCATGTAAATGGTACATCAATATCATGTTACAAAATGTTTTCATTCATGAATTATAAAAATGTAAGTTTGGATCGTGCACTATAAAGTCTATGTTCAAAAATGTGAGTGACAGTGGGAAGCAAAAAATTATTTTTAATACAGAGGGACAAAAATACAAGGCCAGAAGGCAATATTTGATTATATCAAATGATATTATATTAAGACGTATATAAACAAATTTTAATAACATTTTTTTAAATTATTTTTTAATTATACTTTTTACATTACTTTTTTTTTTTTTTTTTTTTACAAATATTTTAGATTAAGTTCACATTTAATTACATTTACATGAAATTTCTTTTTACATTATTTTAAAATAACAATTTAAAAAATATGTAAAATCAAATTCTCTTAACTTTGTTTTGTAACATTTTAATGTTAAGTAAAAAAGATGTATGTATGTACATAAATATCAATGTAGATTTTTTTTATGACAATTTTAGACTTTTTTACCTATTTTACCCTATTTTTTTTTTGACATGTCCAAAATCAAAGGTCATCAGGGGCCTGCTAGTTTTGGCAGCTCTGCTATCTTTCTTTCATCTCTTTATTTTTAAGAGTGCAGTGATTTACTGAATAAAAGCAGACAGTAATATGAATGTTTCCATGACTGATGGAGCTGTACCTGTCATGGGTGTGTAGACCTTGGGCTCGATGGTGCCCATGGGTGGAGGCAGGAGTGGGTTGGTGAAGCTGCGCAGGGGATGCGTGGGCCGCACACAAGCGGTCGGAATGGTGCGGCTGGGAATCTCCTCCAACCCCGATGGCTCCGACTGCGCCGTGGGAATCAGCGGCTGCGGCTGCTGCGAGGCCATTGGAGCGGCGCCCTCTGCTGACATTGTTGAGAAAGACACACAAACACACAATGATTGGAGAAAGCAGAAGTTTATGCAAAGGAGAGCCTAAAACACCAGACAGCAGCCAATCATATGAAGATCTGATGCATTTCAATTTCAAATTTGTTGACGCGTTTCAGTGAATCACATATGTTTTGTTTTTTAATCTCAAAGAAAATAAATTATATACTTTGTGCTTTAAAAGACAATATTCGGTAATATTGATTGGATGAGATCAAAACTGAATTAATCTGAATAATGACACTATAGAGCTGAAATTTACATTTACATTATTTAACCATTTAGAATACGATTTTATCCAGAGCGACCTAAAATTATTGAATTTGTTTCATAACTGATGCATTTTGCAACATAAACACTGTTATTTTAATGTCATGGATTTCCTTGTTAGTTTTTGTATTTTACTGTCTAATGTGCTGTCTACAGTACTTTGGTCAGCAGCTGCTGTTTAGAATGTGCTTTAGAAATAAAAATGCCTTCCTGTTTATTACTGTAAAGCTGCCCCCCCCCCCAAAAAAAAAACAAACGTGTAAAAAAAGTGTATTGCATAAAGTGCTATAGAAATAGTTGTGGAATGTGTAATCTGAAAAATGAAATTAAAAATCTTTTTTTTAATTAAACACATTATCATTATTATTACACAAAAATATTCTCATGCATTTAATGCATCTGGGTTTATTTGAATTGGGTGCAACTCATTCCATTCCATTTCACTGTAATTATTTCAGATGAAGTTGGCATGTTGATACTGAGAGTTCGCCAAAGTCTATTAAAAGTATGAGTGTCCTGGTCGTTTGAAAACTAAGTTAGAATTTTTCCAGCTGTAATCATGCATATATATGATGATTGTGTATTAACTGAAGTCAGTCACCACAGCATTCAGCCGGTATTTAGTTTGCATCAGTAGTCATGAACTTCTCTAGCTCAGAGCTGTAGTGTGTGCAGATACCCGTTACATGCTCACTAAGAGACGCTTTGAAAATGTCATTTATTTCATTGATGCAAAGAGACTGGCAGCTGTTGCCAAAGGACCAAATCAAATCAATTTCTTCTGCTGCTAACAAACTCATTTAAAGCAAAGACTGAAACAGTGTGAACACAGGAGGAGCTGCTTCATTCAGTGCCGCCTCATCTCTAAACAGCATGTGGTGATGTAGTAACTTACTCTTAAACACTGCAACACTCTAAAAAAGTTTTTTTGAAGTTATAAATAAAATATTTTTGGAGTATGTTTAACAGGATAATACCATTTCTTTCTGTATTTTTAATTTATTTTTTTAAACATTATATTTGCTATATAGATATACAGGTGCTGGTCGTATAATAAGAATATCATCAAAAAGTTGATTTATTTCACTAATTCCATTCAAAAAGTTAAACTTGTATATAATATTCATTCATTACACACAGATTGATATATTTAAAATTGTTATTTATTTTATTTTAGATGATTATAACGAAAAACTAAGGAAAATCCCAAATTCAGTATCGCAGAAAATTAGAATATTGTGAAAAGGTTCAATATTGAAGACACCTGGTGCCACACTCTAATCAGCTCATTAACTCAAAACACCTGCAAAGCCTTTAAATGGTCTCTCAGTCTAGTTCTGTAGGCTACACAATCATGGGGAAGACTGCTGACTTGACAGTTGTCCAAAAGACGACCATTGACACCTTGCACAAGGAGGGCAAGACACAAAAGGTCATTGCAAAAGAGGCTGGCTGTTCACAGAGCTCTGTGTCCAAGCACATTAATAAAGAGGCGAAGGGAAGGAAAAGATGTGGGGGAAAAAAGTATACAAGCATTAGGGATAACCGCACCCTGGAGAGGATTGTGAAACAAAACCCATTCAAAAATGTGGGGGAGATTCACAAAGAGTGGACTGCAGCTGGAGTCAGTGCTTCAAGAACCACTACACACAGACGTATGAAAGACATGGGTTTCAGCTGTCGCACTCCTTGTGTCAAGCCACTCTTGAACAACAGACAGCATCAGAAGCATCTCGCTTCATAAAGGACTGGACTGCTGCTGAGTGGACCACAGTTATGTTCTCTGATGATGTTAATTTTCCTTTGGAAATCAGGGTCCCCGAGTCTGGAGGAAGAGAGGAGAGACACACAATCCACGTTGCTTGAGGTCCAGTGTAAAGTTTCCACAGTCAGTGATGAATTGGGGTGCCATGTCATCTGCCGGTGTTGGTCTACTGTGTTTTTTGAAAACTAAAGTCACTGCACCCGTTTACCAAGAAATCTTGGAGCACTTCATGCTTCCTTCTGCTGACCAGCTTTTTGAAGATGCTGATTTCATTTTCCAGCAGGATTTGGCACCTGCACACACTGCCAAAAGCACCAAAAGTTGGTTAAATGACCATGGTGTTGGTCACCAGACCTGAACCCAAGAGAGAATCTATGGGCTACTGTCAAGAGGAAGATGAGAAACAAGAGACCAAGAAACCTGGGCTTCCAGACCACCTCAGCAGTGCAACAAACTGATCACCTCCATGCCATGCCGAATTGAGGCAATGATTAAAGCAAAATGAGCCGCTACCAAGTATTGAGTACATGTACAGTAAATGAACAAACTTTCCAGAAGGCCAGCTATTCACTAAATTATTTTTTTAATTGGTCTTATGAAGTATTCTAACTTGTTGGGTTTTTGTTAAATGTGAGCCAAAATCATCACAATTAAAAGAACCAAAGACTTAAACCACTTCAGTCTGTGTGCACTGAATTTATTTAATACACGAGTTTCACAATTTGAGTTGAATTACCGAAACAAATGAACTTTTCCTCGACATTCTAATTTATTGAGAAGCACCTCTATATAGCGACCAATATAATGAAAAACTGATAGATATAACGAAAAAATATAACGAACTACAGATAGGTATAATGACCAATATAATGAAAAATTGATAGATAACGTGAACAATATAATGAACAATAGATATATGTAATGAACAATATAAAGATAGATAGGGTTATATAATGAATGACAGATAGATATAATGACCAATAAAACAAACAATTGATAGATAAAACGAACAATATAACAAATGACAGACAGACAGACAGACGGATAGACGGATAGGCGGATGGATGGATGGATGGATAGATAGATAGATGGATAGATGGATAGACGGATGGATGGATGGATGGATGGATAGATAGATAGATAGATAGATAGATAGATGGATAGATGGATAGATGGATGGATGGATGGATGGATGGATGGATGGATGGATAGATAGATAGATGGATGGATGGATGGATGGATGGATGGATGGATAGATAGATAGATAGATGGATAGATGGATGGATGGATGGATGGATGGATGGATGGATAGATAGATAGATAGATAGATAGATAGATAGATAGATAGGTGAGTTACCGGCAGCGTAACTGCGGTCGACGCTCAGCGTGGAGAAGGGCATGGGCCGCAGGGTGAATTTAGGGTGTGTGGTGAATCCACAGGTGGGTGACGGCAGGATGCCCGGATACTGACTGCTGTCCAGCGTGGGAACTGGGATGGCACTGACCACCGCTGGAAATCACACACACACACACACACACACACACACACACACACACACACACATACATCAGAAATTAACCAGGTCTGTTTTAGGAGCCTTTCTCGCCAGTTGGCCAGCAGCCATATCACCCTGGAGCCCAAGACCGGTTTCCCACTGAAGCTAAGCAGGGCTGAGCTGGTCAGTACCTGGATGGGAGACTCCTGGGAACACTAGGTTGCTGCTGGAAGAGGTGCTAGTGAGGCCAGCAGGGGGCGCTCACCCTGTGGTCTGTGTGGGCCCTAGTGCCCCAGTGTAGTGATGGGGACACTATACTGTCAACAAGCACCGTCCTTCGGATGAGACTTTAGACCGAGGTCCTGACTCTCTGTGGTCAGTAAAAATCCCAGGATGTCTATCGAAAAGAGTAGAGGTGTGACCTCGGCATCCTGGCTAAATTCACCCATTGGCCTCGGACCATCATGGCCTCCTAACAATCCCCATATCTGCTGATTGGCTTCATCACTCTGTCTCCTCTCCACCAGTAAGCTTGTGTGTGTGTGTGTGTGTGTGTGTGTGTGTGTGGTGGGCGTTCTGGCACAATATGGCTGCCGTCGCATCATCCAGGTGGATCCTCATGGGATCCAGGTGGATGAGGAGAGAGCCCCTGACAATGTAAAGCGATTTGAATGCATAGAAAAGCGCTATATAAATGTAAGGAATAATAATAATAATTATTAATATTAGTTGCAGAAGCGCAGGAGAAGGTAATCTGCTAACCGAGGCCGATCTATTTGGGCAATTCGTTTCGATCATTAATCATGTTTAAATATTTAAACACCTACAAGAGGAAAAGTGTTTAGAATTCAGACCCTTGCAAGCATCCCCATTAGTCTGTTTTAGACTGCTCAATAACAGCGATCCATCGAATGGAGCAGACGCAAAACAGCAGAATCCTATCAGGAGCAGGAGAGGAATCCACACAGACTCATTCAACAACCTCTGAACAAAACAACATCAGGATACAGTACATGAGAGAGAATGATGATGCAGTAAAACACAGTAAGAGTCCACTACTGCAGAACTACAACAGCACAAGAGCGCTGACCTTGACATTGAAAACCTCACAGAGAGAGAGACAAGACTGAGAAATTGCCTGAAGTGTTTAGATTTATATCTACTAAACTGCACCAGACGAGCAACTGCTGATTGAATGCAAGCTCTCTCTCTTTGTGTGTGTGTGTGTGTGTGTGTGTGAAAGAGGTTCAGCCTACACTGTCTGCATCCAAATGTAACAGCAGCTAACGGCAAATCTGATTAATTTATTCTTGGATGTGATTTGAACACAAAATTCTAGATTTATTTACAAAGATGAGTATTTTGATACTGTTTTTTGTTTCAACACGTCTGTCTGATTAAGCTTTAACCTGCTGTCACTTGAGCTTTATCTGGTTTCATCTCATCCTCTAAAACCACAATCTGATTTAATGCAGCTTTAATTAACTTCACACACCTCAGGCTGTTAAGTTTGCTCTATCATTTATGACTATTATTTTACAAAAATCAACTAGTCAACTGTCTGTCCTACAGTAGGACAGAAAGCAGATCAGAGGCTAGCATGAAAATCAGCCGGCCATCACGATGGGTCAACAACCTGGATGATAAAGAAAGGAGGTCAGGAGCGAGAGGAATCAGGAGGGCAGACAGAGGTAAAGGGCTGGAGTGAGACGCAGATGCTGAAAGTCTGGAATCAAGCAGTGAAGAATCATTTCTGCAGGACTAGAGATCAGACTCCATCAGCAGTTATTAGAAAATGACCATATAAGGCAACACGCATCAGCAACTGACACGCCTTCACATGCATCTTGTCCAATCAGAATGAAGTGTCTGTTTTCTAAAATTATTTTGAAATCATGTGTTCATAATGTGAATCTGCTCATATGATAGGAATCTTTTGCTTCGAGTCCATCAAGATAATTGATAAAACTATTGTTAGAGTTATCCTCACAGTTATTGTTATATTTATTGATATGATCACTATTACTGTTATAGTTATGCTTTTTGTTACAGGTTTGATTATTGTTATTTTCCCTATTGTTGTAGTTATGGTCATTGCTAGTGTTGTCATAGTTATTGCTATTGTTATTATTATAGTGAAGGTTATTGTTATTATCATTCTAGTTTTTCTATTGTTATAATTATGTTAATTTATGTTTATTATTATTATTATTATCATTATTAGACTTTATTGTTAAATTGCTATAGATAGAGTTAGGATTATATTTATAGCTATTATGGTAAGTTATTTACTTATTGTTATTATTGTAGTTATAGTTATTATTATAGTTATTCTTATAGTTACAGGAGTAATTACAGTAATAGTTTTTATTGTTGTAGCTATAGTTATAATTATGGTTATCATTATGGTGATTACTGCTGTCATTATAGTTATCGTTGTTGCTAATAGTTATTGTTATAGTTATCATTATTTTTTATAGCTATAGTTATTGTTAAAATGATGGATAAAGTTATAGTTATCTCAGTTATAGTTATTATTATTATTATTATTATAGCTATATATATTATTATAGTTATGGTTATCATTAAAATTATTGTTAAAGCTGTCATTAAAGAAATCATAAATTACTATACGGTAGTTACAGTTAACATTATTATAGTTATAAGTATAGTTATTATTAAAATAAAGGTTAAAATCGTTATCGTTGCTATTGAAGTAATTGTCATCATTAAATTTATAGCTATACTTATGTTATAGTTATGGTTATCATGAGTATCATTGTTATAGCTAATGTTATAGTAAATGTAACTGCTATAGTTACTGTTAAAGTTATAGCTATTGTTAGTGTTATTGCTATCATAACATTTAATACCTGATCTTTTGCTTTGAGTTCATCCAGATCCAAATAAAATGAGAAACTGATCATGGTTTGTGTGGAGAGCATCTATAGTTTCTTTTCGTCGGACACATCAGAAGGTCTCGTTAGAGTAACTATGCTAATTATGCAGCGATTAGTTTCTTCTATCTGAACTCTTTCACTCGAGATTTTCGTATCCCACCCTCTTATTTCCTCTCAAAACTCCACTTCCTTCCAGCGATCGCCAATTTTCCCAATCATTAACCGTGCTTTCTGTTCCCTGAGCTGGAGATGAAGCTTCTTTCATGTGGTTTGGGAGCAGGAAGGAGGTGCATAATAAATGGTAGGATGTGTCTGGGTGAGGAATCATGACAGGAGGTCAGAGAGGAGACACACACATGACTGACGCAGCTCAAACCCCGGCGGGCATCAGATGCAGCCGAGCAAAACGTCTGCGAGGAGCACGTCATGTCACATGAAGAACCAAAGACCATGACGAATATACACAGAAAACCCTTTCAATAAGACATCTTGCTCATATTCACATTCACTCGCTTCTCCTCTTTTCACACACAGACAATCTGGGCTGAACTGGGTAAATTGGATAAGTAAATAAGGGTCACACACAGGACTGAATAACTGTTGGAAATCCCATTTCTGACTCAATTCCTTCCGTACTGTATGTGAATCACACTGTGACTTCTGCAGAGTCAGAAAAGCATCTTCTGCCTGTGATATCTATTGTTGGGATCCGTCTCTCTGCTCTCATGAATGAGGACAATGTTTTAATCTCACTCAGTCTGCAACACACTTATAATGATAATAACACAGAGGAGCAATATCACTGGAATCACTATCAGAAAGTTATTTTTTTAACCGCAAGAATGGAACATTGAGAATCCATTAGACTTCATTGTTTAAAGGGACAGACAACAAAAACCTGCAGAATACTTGAAATACAAAACAATTATTGTTACCATTATAGATATTGGCATAGTCAATGTTATCGTTTTTTGTTATAGATATGGTAATAGTTATCATTATTGCTGTAGTTACTGTGATTGTTATAGCGTATTTTTTAAAGTTATAGTAAGTAATTTAATTGTTATAGTTACATTTATAGTTATATTTAGTTATTGTTATAGCTATCGCTATAGTTATTATTTATAGTTGTTGTGTTATTATTGTTACAGTTGGTTAAAGTTATGGTTACCATTTTTATTATTGCCATTGTTATAGTTATTGTAATTATTATAGTTATCTTCATAGTTATCATTGTATATATAAGTATTGTTACAGTTATTGTTTACATTAGCTTTCATTATTGCTATAGTTACTGTTCAAGTTATAGTTCTTGTTGAAATTATGGTTATATTTAAAGTTATCATTATCATTAATTTTATATAAGTTATTGTGATTGTCATAGTTATCATTATGGCTATCGTTATTGTTAAAGTTATGGTTCCAGTTATAGATACCGTCACCATTATCTTTGCAGTTATTATTATAGCTATCATTTTCATTAAAAACTATATTATAGTCAAGGTTCTAGTTATCGTTATCACTATTGTTGCAATTATAGTTTTATTTATCGTTTCAGTTGTGGTTATAGTTATTGCTGTGGTTAATATGACTGTTTATGCTATAGTTATAGTTGTTGTTACCATTATCATTGACGTTATAGTTATTTGATATTGTTACAGTTATAGGTATTGTTATTGCTATCAGTATAGTTCTCCCTATTGTTATAGTTATGTTTCTAGTTATGGATATTATTCTCGTTGTAATTACAGTTACATTAATATCTATAGTTATCACTGTAGTTATGATTTTAGTTGTAAACAGGCGGTAAATGTTTGAATGCAGTGGCTCACGTGTGTTGCTGGGCTGAGAGTCCAAGGGAATCATCATCTTGGTGCGCGTGGCCCGGCGGGCAGCTAACGATCGCTCTAACGTGGAAATGCTGCTGGAAGCCTCATCCCCGTCTGCACCTGAGGAAGAGAACCACATGACGTTCAACTGCTGACACATACACACACACACACGTTGGGGTCGAAACAATGAACGCCTTACCCGAGTGGCTGCTCTTGCTGCCCATCTGGCTCTCTGATTGGCTGTGGCTGACTGGTGCCATCTCCTGGCAGCTCTGGATTGGCGACTCGCGGTCGGAGGGGGCGGAGCTCGAGGGTTTCTCTATGTTCTTTAGCTCCATCTCCTCATGATGGATCCAGAGGTCAGGAGGTCGTAGATCTTTCTGGCTGCCTTTTCGTTTCCCAGTGCTGTGTGTCGCACGTTTCCTACAGGAACACAGAGATATATTATTTATCGAGTTTGCCTGTTCATTCAGCCCTGCCAGGTAATAGTTAAACAAACTTGGGTTGCTATCCGTGAAGGAGGCTCGAAACCCGAGGCTTGGCTTGAGCTCAGAGTAAGCAACCCCCCTATGATGATACGGTATGTATTCAAGAGAAGGGATTCAAAGGAGGAGAAGGGGTGGTGGTGGAATGCCCATTGGATGGAACAATGACTGCAGCTAATATACGGTCGAAATGATGATTGGCAGGACTGGTGGCTTGGCTGGCTCCACCTGAACCTGCGTTGTGAACTTCATATTATATTAGATTATATTAGATTTTAAAAAAGATCCTGCTTGATCCTATTCCATCTAATCTCCTCCTTCTCCTGCAGTTGTACCTGCACTCACATCATTAACACATCCATTCACACTGGTGTTTTTACCTCAGCATTTAAATGGGCTCGTATAATCCCACTACTTAAAATACCCACAATTTAGCCATCTCTTTTAGAGATATACAGACTGGTTTACCTTCTTCCTTTCATTGCACAAACACTTGCAAAAACACAACCGAGTCTCTGCCTTTCTTACACAGAACAACGTCCTCGACAGCAACCAGTCTGACATTCAACTGAGACTGCCTTCCTCTAAGTTGTTGAAGCCCTAAGACTGGTGAAAGTGGATTCCAAATCTTCAGTACTTATCTTGCTTGATTTGTCCACTGCTTTTGACACGGTTAACCACCAGATCCTCCTATCAACCCTACTGGCAAAGGGCATGTCAGGAACCACACTCTAGTGGTTTGAGTCTTACCTATCAGATAGGTCCTTCAAAGTATCTTGGAGAGGTGAGGTGTCCAAGTCTCAACATCTAACTACTGGGGTGCCTCAGGGCTCAGTTCTTGGACCACTTCTCTTCTCTGTCTACATGGCATCACTAGGTTCTGTCATTCAGAAACATGGCTTTTCATACCACTGCTATGCTGATGACACTCAACTCTACTCTCATTCCATCCTGATGATCCGACGGTAGCTGCTTGCATCTCAGCTTGTCTAACAGACATTTCTTGCTGGATGATAAACCATCACCTTCAACTCAACCTTTCCAAGACAGGACTGCTGGTGGTTTCATCCAACCCATCGTTTCATCACGATTTCACCATCCAGTTAGGCACATCAAGAAGCCATCTTCAAGAATCAGCTAAAAACAGATCTCTTACATCGCTATTTGACCCTCTAACTCTAGCACTCTCTATTCTAATTCTATTCTTAAAAAAGTGCCCCTTTTAGATTTGCACTCTATTAATTTACTAACTGCTTGTTTTATTAAAAAAAGAAACAACTAACGTTAGCTTCTCTAATCTTTTTGTATTCTATCTGTTTTCTTTTTATTTATTATACAAATAACAAAAGCAAAAAAAAAGCTCTAACACTAGCTTTCTCTATTCTTTTTCTATTCTATCCATATTCTTTATTTTTATTTATATAATTGCAGTATAAAATAATACTGTATTAAGCTTACTGATACTTGTTAAAGTACTTGCATATCATTGCTCTTTTGTTGAGTTTTAATTCTTCCATTCACATTGGATAGAAGGGTCTGCTAAATTATTAAATGTAAATATTTTATTAATGTTTTGTAAATGTAAATCAAATGAATAAATATACAAGTGTGACTTGTGTGATCTCTCTCTCTCTCTCTCTCTCTCTCTCTCTCTCACACACTCACACACACACACACACACACACACACACACACACACACACACACACACACACACACACACACACACACACACACACACACACACACACACACACACACACACACACACACACACACAAAGAAAGGTAATAATATCCCAGTTCATATTTTGGAAACATAAGGATGTTGTTTGTCTGCAGGGCTGCTGCTCTCAGACTGAACTGCTTTGAATTGTGTGTATATGTGCATGTGTGTGTGTGTGTGTGTGTGTGAGTGTGTGGCAGGTGCTAATGAAGTCTGAACTTGTGGCATCTCACCTTCACACAGACAGTCTCACACCCTCTTATCTAGAAAACACTTCTGCTGGTTAATATCATCATTAGAAACACTGATGATGTCACACGTGTGACACTAGTCTTTAGTGTAACTCATGCCTCTTAACTCTTTTCCTGCCACTGATGGAATTTTCAGGCTTTCTGTATTTTCACTTTTATGCAGTAAGTAGCGCTATTACACATCTTCTGGTACAGTACTGAATCTCTGGGTCAAACCAGGGTGAAGAAGAAGCAGAAACAAGCAACCATGTATGTAATCAGATGCGTATGTAAAATAATGCAATCATCAAGTATTAAACTGCATATAAATCAAAACTTACTGAATGAAGTGTTGACAGGAAGTAGCTAATGACTTGACATTTTTTTAATGTGCTGATGGAAGTGATCAAGTTCATCTAGGTTTTGATCATTGCTTTGAATCTGATCCTGATGTAATTTTGACAAAAACACAATTTTCTTTGGTTTTTGATTAAAATGTTGTTGTTTTTTATTTTATGAAACTTACCCACATTTAAGTGTTGATTAAATAAAGTATGCATAAAACTGATAAAAAAATATTCTGGGCTATGAAAGTTTTGTGAAAATTATAAAAAATGCTGGCAGGTAAAGAGTCAAAACACTGACACATTATATTAGATATTAGAGATGTAATGGTATGAAAATTTCTTATCACGATTATAGTAACCTAAATTATTACAGTTATCAGAATTATCATGGTATTTTTAAAATGGTTCAAAACTGACAAATAAATAGTTTCAGCATGTTTTGTATTTGAAGTCAACAAACAAACAATACAATTTACTTCTGTTGCATAAACACTAAAACTATAACATTACCAAAAAATACTGGATTTTAAATGACAACATGACTGAATAGCATGTACGAAAATGTTCAAATAAAGCATTATAAAATAGTAAACCTCACATATCAGCATTTAAATAAAGAAAAGGGATATTTCAGAATGATAACTGATTAATTAATAATAACATGTATTTTATCTGCTCCATAAAAGATTCTAGATAACTAATCCGAATTGTTTGAAAGTGTAGAATCCACATAATTTGTTTTTCATAAACAGGTCAAAATTCACAGCAGGTCATGCAAATCCAGACCGTTTTTAGTCCAGATAGAGGCTGCACACAGAATGAATGTGATTGTAAGTCTCTGTGAATCCACTCTCTGACAGCAGGTGGCGCTTCTGGAGCAGCAGAAATACAGGAGTTTCCCCTTACGGTATGTAACATGGATTATAGTCCATGTTACTGGAAACAGCTGTAATTCTGCTGCTCCATAAGCGCCACTTACTGTCAGAGAGTGGATTTACCGATTTTATATTATATTACATTACATTATATTATACCAACAAACTCACTTCCTCTGCTGTGCGGATGAGCGGCGGGTGCAGATCAGGGCAACAATCACCACCACCACCACAGTCACGGCTCCCACAGAAACAACGATGATCACCAGCAGGTTGCTGTTCTTCTGCGGCGTCACGCTGCCATGAGGTGGCCGCATCTGACCGATCGGAGGCTCTGAAATCAACAATACTGAGCTCACAATGCACACCTCAACATTAGCACTCTGTGTGTGTGTGTGTGTGTGTGTGTGTGTGTGCATGTCAGTTTGGACCCCTGTGTTCATCAGCACTTTAGATAAATGAGATTTGATTGTGCTGCTTCATCCACATCATGTTCAGTTATGTAAAGGTACAATTTTGTCATAATTTACACTCCCTCATTTACTTCCAAACCTGTGTGAGTTCTTTCTTCTGTTGTCGACAAAAGAAGATATTTTGAATAATATGTGTGACTTCCATAGTAAGAAACAAATAGTCAATGGCTACTGTCATCTGTCTGGCCACAAATATTCTTCAAAATTTCCTCTTTTGTTTATTTCTAGAGCACAGTTCAAAAACAACAGAGTTTACCAAAGTGCTTACATTGATACAACTATAACAACATTCAAGACAAGACAAACAATAAAATAGATTATATTAATATCTTCAATACATTAAAAGCCTTATAATGTATTGAAAGCATTAAAAAAGTTTTAAACTTAAATTTAAAACCAGAAAGTGCTTGCAGTTCTAACGTATAATGGAAGGCTATTCCACATTTAGGTGCAATAGCAGAATAAAGGTGAGCAACTGATGACAAATCTTTCATTTTTGGGTGACCTGTGCGTTTAAAGCACAAGCCATGAGCACCAGTGGATGATAACTGCTGACTTCTACATGTCTGAATCGATCATGTTTATAGATGATCTATAATCATCATGTTGCTTGACAATTATAAAGTCCACAGGCCACTGAGCTTTAGAATTCAAACGAGGAATTAATATGAGTTTACTGTGATTATGACTGTTAAAAGGGTAATTATTTCACTGTTTATTTCACGCTTTATTGCATACGCAAATTAATATTTTACACTGCATTGGTCACACGCATTTACACATACACCTGCCCTAATGCTTAATTTGAAACACATTTGTTTATTCGTCTGTTAATGCCTCATATAATCTATATGTTAACACTATCAAAAGATTGGGGTCAGTTTTTGAAAGAAGTCTCTTCTGCTCACCAAGGCTTCATTTATTTGAACAAATGTACAAGAAAAAATAGGAAACTTTAATAAAATGTAAAACAGCTGTTTTATATGTGAATATTTGTTAAACTGTAATTTATTTCTGTGATGCGCAGCTGAATTTTCAGCATCATTACTTCAGTCTTTAGTGTCACATGATCTTCAGAAATCATTCTAATATTCTGATTTGCTGCTCAAGAAACATTTCTGATTATTATCAATGTTGAAAACAGTTGTGCTGCACATTATTTCTGTGGAGAAAACTGTGATACATTTTATCTTTCAGGATTCACAGATGAATAGAAAGTTCAAAAGAACGTCTCAGTTACGTATGTAACGCTCGCTCCCTGAAAGAGGGAATGGTGATGTTACGTCAGTGACTGACGAATTGGGATCTTGCTAGAAAGACAAATCACCTTTGAGTGTTAACAAAACAAGCCAATGAATGTTGGTGTGCAAGATTTGTATCGCGCTCCCTGCCTCACAGTGCAGGTATATAAGAGAGCATGTGCAGACGCACATTCATCTTTTCACTGAGGGGCCGAGAAGGTGTGCCTTGGCCGTACATCGGTGGTAAAGCAACTGTTGTGACAGAACGTAACAAGGATTACATATGTAACTGAGACGTTCTCTTTCAGTTAGTCACGTTTGACATTAGGTCAGTGACTGACGAATTGGGATCCATATTGAAAACACCACTATTGCTAACCCTCCCCAGTGCCCTGTGAAAGCCGGCAAGTCCCCCTAAACCACGGGTGGAAGATAGCACAGGGCTTAAGCAGAGGAATCCGCCACTGCTGTTCTGTACAGTGAGATTTTGTATAACAATGGGAAAGCGTACCCCCAAAGGAACGTTACAGAAGCCACATCCTACGTATAGGAGGTAATGTGGATTTATACTTATGGACTGGCCACAGGGCAGTACTACATATGAAGGAAACCATCCAGCGGAATAATACACATATGAGATCACCCGAAGGGGGAACTACTACACAAGGGCACCTAGCCCAGCACAAGGGCTGACCTTGGGCATACACATGTGTGCTGGACCTGGTGTCTGGCACTCTGCCACGCTGGAATGCCAAGGGTGCGGGAGGAACTTCAACAGGGATCACCAAAAGGGAAACTGAACTGAGAAGCACTTAGGCACACATATCCGGTCCGCAGAGGGGAATGACGAAGCAAGGGTGATCGACATAGAGTGAGTCCATTGCTACTGACCACCTAAGGCCAGTACACAAGAGGACATAGGCTCTATATGGAGATTATAGAATCTCGCAAACATGTTAGGCTTCAGCCAGCCTGCAGCTCTAAAGATGTCCGCTATCAAGGTGGGGGCAATGCTTGCAAGTTAACCAACTGATCCCTGAAAGGCATGGTGGGAACTTTGGGCACATATCCAGGACGGGGTTTCTGGACAACGTGAGAGTTGGCCGGCCCGAATTCAAGGCACATATCGTCGACCGAATATGCCTGCAGGTCCCCGACCCTCTTGACCGATGCCAATGCAGTGAGGAGCACTGTTTTTAGCGACAGAAACTTAAGCTCTACTTACTGCAAAGGCTCTAAGGGCTCCTGCTTCAAGGCCGTCAGGACCGAGGTGAGATCTCAAGAGGGTACAGTGAGGACACAGTGGATTCAGCCTACTTTGGGAAGTCGTGGCCTAATGGTTAGAGAGTCGGACTGGCAATCGAAAGGTTGTGAGTTCGAGTCTCGGGCCGGCAGGAATTGTAGGTGGGGGGAGTGCATGTACAGTTCTCTCTCCACCTTCAATACCACGACTTAGGTGCCCTTGAGCAAGGCACCGAACCCCCAACTGCTCCCCGGGCGCCGCAGCATAAATGGCTGCCCACTGCTCCGGATGTGTGTTCACAGTGTATGTGTGTGTGTGTGTTCACTGCTCTGTGTGTGTGTGCACTTCGGATGGGTTAAATGCAGAGCACAAATTCTGAGTATGGGTCACCATACTTGGTTGAATGTCACGTCACTTCACTTCACTTCACTTCACTACTCGCACCCCTAAAGAACCTGATGATCAAGTTGTGCTTCCCAGCGGACTTGGCGTCTACTGCATTGTGATGTGTGGCAATAGCGGCAACATATACTTTGAGGGTGGAGGGAGACAGCCTTCACTGCAGCCCATCTTGCAGAAAGGAGAGTACAACAGTGAACTGGCAACTACCGGTGTGTTCCTGGCGGGAAGAATACCAATTGACGAACAGGTTCCACTTCAGCATGTAGGCATGCCTCATAGGGGGCGCTCTAGCTGAAGTGATGGTGTTTACTACCGCTGGAGGTAAACTACCTAGAACCTATGTGTCCCATCCAGAGACCACACGTGGAGATTCCACAGGTCTGGGCACGGGTGCCAGAGGGTGCCCCCTTCTCTGAGAAAGGAGATCTTTCCTCAGAGGAATACCCCTAGAAGGAGCTGTCGCGAGGAGCATCAGCTCTGGAAACCAAGTCCGACTGGGCCAGTATGGGGCTACTAAGAGGACCTGCTCCTCGTCCTCCCTGATCTTGCTCCCTGATGCTGTATGCCCATTGCACATGGCCCCCCAGCCTATGACAGAGGCATCTGTTAAGATAACAACATGCCTGGACACTTGCACTAGGGGAACTCCTGTCTGTAGAAAATCAAGGTCCGACCATGGGCTGAAGGTCTGGCGACAGGACGGGGTAACTAAGACCTGGTGGGTGCCGCGTTGGCATGCCCATTTCTGGACCTGAAGCCAATGCTGAAAGGGTCTCATATGACACAATGGCAGCGGATGCCATATGCCCCAGAAGCCTCTAAAACTGTTTCAGTGGAACTGCCCTCCTGCCCCAAAATGACTCTAGGCAGTTCAGCATCGACTGAGTGTGCTCTGTGTAGAGACGCACTGTCAGGTTGACCGAGTTCAACTCCATACTGAGAAAAGAGATCCTCTGCACAGGGGAGAGTTTGCTCTTTTCCCAGTTGACCCAAAGCCCCAACCGGCTGAGGTGGCTGAGTACCACGTCCTTGTGTTCGCATAACTGAGCTTGGGACTGGGCCAATATGAGCCAATTGTCGAGCCAATCATTTTAGTTGAGAACGCGAATGCCTCCTTCCCTCAACGAGACCAGGGCTGCCTCCACGAACTTGGTGAAGACAAGAGGCAATAGGGACAGCCCGAAGGGAGGGACCTTGTACTGATATGCTTGCCCCTCAAAAGCAAAGCGGAGAAACGGCCTGTGTTGGGGGAGAATAGAGACATGAAAGTACACTTCCTTCAGATCGATTGCTGTGAAACAATCTTGTGGTGGAACGCATTGAAAGATAAGTTTCTGTGTTAACATCAGCTTGTGAAGGGCCTGGTTCAGAATACGAAGGTCCAGGATTGGTCATAACCCACCGCCTTTCTTGGGTACAATGTAAAACTCCGACATATCGGCTGGAAGGACAGTTTCTATTGTGTTCTTCATCAGCAGGAGTGCGATATCTGCTTGTAAGATCGGAGCATTTTTGTCCAGAACAGAGGTGAACCGGATGCCCCTGAACTTGGGTGGACATAGGGCTGGGCGATGTGGAGCAAAAAATATGTCTCTATATATTTAGCTATATCATGATATACGATATATATCTCGATATCTTTACAGGAAAAATAACCCCCCAAAAACTACTGCAAAAACAAATACGCCAAATAACATGTTTAGGGCCCTATGAAATGTTTTATTGTTACATAATTCTGTGTTTTGGCATGTGTAATTATTTAAATGCATAAAACAACTTAATTTGTTAAATTTTATCCTTAAAATAGCCTTGAGAAATGTTTTTTACCCTCTGAAATTCTGTGTATTTACATTTTTTTGGGATTTTTCTATAAAAAAAGGCATAAAACATTCATTTAATTTATCTTTTAATTATTGAAAATTAAGCAAACTTTATTTTTTGGTTAACAAAGGGGATTTACTATTAAAAATAAAACATGGAAGAAATGTTTTTTGATTATTCCTTAAAAAATTATGTTCGTTTCATTTTAATAGTAGTAGTAGGCTATGTACATTCTGCTGAACAATAGTAATAGATTTCTGGCAAATACTTGTCTTTAAACTAAACCAGACTATTTATTATAAACCAGACTTGGACCACTTCTCTTCTCCATCTACATGACGTCATTAGGATCTGTCATTCAGAAGCATGGCTTTTCTTATCACTGCTACGCTGATGACACCCAACTCTACTTCTCATTCCAGCCAGACGACCCGACGGTAGCTGCTCGCATTTCAGCCTGTCTGAGTGACATTTCTAGCTGGATGAATGACCATCACCTTCAGCTTAACCTTACGAAGACAGAACTCCTGGTGATTCCAGCTAACCCATTGCTTCATCACAACTTCTCTATACAGCTGGGCTCGTCAACCATTACTCCTTCGAGGACAGCTAGAAACCTAGGAGTTATGATGGATCATCAGTTAAGCTTCACAGACCATATTGCTACCATGACCCGGTCCTGCAGGTTTGCCCTATACAACATTAGGAAGATTAGACCCTTCCTGTCAGAGCAAGCCACCCAACTTCTTGTCCAAGCTCTTGTTCTCTCCAGACTGGACTATTGTAATGCTCTCCTGGCTCTTCCTGCATGTACTGTCAAGCCTCTGCAATTGATCCAGAATGCAGCAGCGATGGTTGTCTTCAATAAGCCAAAAAAAGCTCATGTTACTCCTCTCCTCATCAGGTTACACGGGCTACCAGTAGCCGCTCGCATCAAATTCAAGGTACTGATGCTTGCCTACAAGACGACCACTGGCACGGCACCAACATACCTAAACTCATTGGTTAAATCTTATGTGCCCTCCAGAAGTTTGCGCTCTGCAAGTGAACGACGCCTTGTGGTGCCATCCCAAAGAAGTGCAAAATCACTCTCACGGACCTTTTCCTGGACTGTGCCCAGCTGGTGGAATCACCTCCCAATCTTTATTCGTACAGCTGAGTCTTTACTCATTTTCAAGAAACATCTAAAGACTCATCTCTTTCGCCTGCACTTAACCAACTAATACCAGCACTTTTCCTTTTCTTGTCTTTTCATTTATAAAAAAAAAAAAAACCTGGCTATGCGTTCTATACTAGACTAACTGAGACTTGTCATGGCACTTGTATACTGTTGTTGTTCTCTTGTTGGTCTGACTGCTTCTATTGTTCTCATTTGTAAGTCGCTTAGAATAAAAGCGTCTGCTAAATGATTAAATGTAAAAGTAAATGTAAATTATAGAGACATGCAAACCATGCAGGATTCATATTTAAATAGACTTTTCCGGCTTAATATTTACAGATATTAGTCCATATAGCGATTTGATGTGAGTGCAATGACCTACTTTTGATTAATTCATTCAAAATTTGACAAATTCCATGACATTCCAGGTTAAACTGTAAATTCAGTTTTTATGACTGGATTCCGCGATGTTCCACCATGTTCAATAAGAAAACACGCTAGGGGAGGGGGGACAAAAACAAGGAGGCGGGGGCGAGCACAGCACAGAGAGAGCAAACAAGCAAAGTGACGGAATCGGAATTAAATATAAACAATATATCGATATATATATGTTATGTCAAAATCCATATTGTGTTTAAAAAATATCTCGATATATTTTAAATATCGAGATATCGCCCACCCCTAGGAGGAGGCCAGGAGAACTGAATCGCATAGCCGAGTCTGATGGTTCTCGTGAGCCAGCAAGACGGTCTGGGGAGTGCTAGCCAGACCCCCAGAAACTGAACAAGCAGGACTAGGGGAACCATCGACGTACCCGCAGTGGGGCAGCAAGGTGGAGCACAGGGAACCGACCCGGAAGGCACAGTGTCCCGGAGTGGGGTCTGAGTGAGAGGTGCATAGCGTCCTCGAACCGGGCCCTGCTGCCTGCTGGCAAAAGGAGAGGGGGACGGGAGTGTTGAGGCTGTGCCTTGTGCACTGCCATCCTGGCCCTCTTGGGACCCAGAGAAACAGGAAATTGCTCTTTTATTGAATGTTTGGGTACAACTGACAGGGGAGCCAGTGGTGGAACAACACAAAAAGGAAACAAAATATTCTCCACCCGGCCCTCCTCTGGGGGAAGGAGCTTTGCCATCACCATCTCCTGAAGAAAAGGATCTAGAGTCTTCAGGTTGCCCGTCTCATGGACGTCGCTTGCCCTGGTGCTTTACAGCTGCCAGCTCCACTCTGCGGCCGGTGTGAAGGCTGCTGCTGAGGCTGAGCTGGAGAGGAGGTGGAGGCGATGAGCAGGCAGAGGGGTTGCAGTCAGTGCTGGGGTGATGACAGCAGAGAGGCTGCCAGGGCAGGATGTTCTTAATTGCCTCTGTCTGCTTCTGTGCAGCAATGAAATGTTGGGCGAAGCTCTCCACCATCTCCATCATCTAGCCTTGAGCATTTGGGAGATGGAGGGGCTTTCCATTGCAACCCGATGCTTTTGGTGGCCTGGGCAAGCATAGAAGTCAGCTCTGGATATGATTCGGGCAACACCCCTCTCCCAGAAGGAGGCAACGCAGCCGAGTCCTCATCTCCAGAGCCTAGCTCGTCCCCCAATGCAGCTCTTTTAGTAATGCTCTTTTAATATTTGCTCTTTTAGAAAAACACTGAAGTGCTGAAGCTCCCAGGAAGAGTTGCAGCGTGTCCACAGAATGGAAGCTGCAGTACGCCGAGATCAAAGCAGCAGCACTGGCAACCCTCGCTGATGCGCCGTTACACCAACACTCGCTTTCGAACAGGCTGTCTTGACGATACTCTGCATGTGTGACTGGACGCACTCTCCTTACATACCTGCACTGCAGGGCGGGGTACGCGATGCAAATCTCACACGCAAATATTAATTGGCTTGTTTTGTTAACACTCAAACGTGATTTGTCTCTCTAGTGAGAGTGACGTGACTGACTGAAAGGGAACAGCATTTATTTGAAATAGAATCACTATAAATGTTTTTACTGACACCTTGATCAATGTAATGCATCCATGATGAATAAAAGCTTTACTTTTTCCCCTAAAAATCTTTCTGACTCGTAGTGTATTTCTGAGCTAAAGAGCAAATGAAATGAGCAGAAGATTCAGAGCACAGACTGAACTACAGATAAAAAGGAAAGTAATTTCTCAGGTGGAGGAAGTAACTGATGAAAGATTCTCAAGACTGAATTTTTTCACTGATGAATCATTCAGATCAAGATCAGGAACATTAATAAACACAGTCAGTAAATTCAGTTGACCTGGATTTCATGCTGCGATTGCATGTTGAAAATAGCATTGCATATTTGTGTTCAGCAGCATTTCTATTACAATGTTTCATAAACACAAGACCGACAGTCTACTGTTTTAATGTTTAGATGTTTACAGTAAAAACTGTGATGTTCTGCTCATATAAGATCATTCTCACCATTCAGGCTGCTCATGTCAATCGGGTTATTGTCAGAAGGCCAGTAACCGCTGTCTCCATGACGACCTGAGACCAGAGAGAGAAACGCTGAGGTCAGAGTCACACACACACTCTCTCTCTCTCTCTCTCTCTCAACACACACAAACACACACATATATACACACCCACTCTCTCTCTGATGATGATATCAAAACTTATTTTCTGAGAAATGTATTAAAATAAAGTGAATTAAAGCTTTAAACAGGAACTTTTTTATGTTTTGAAAACAAGAACAAATATCTGATGTAATTTTGCTTCTCAAATAAATGTCTCTTGATTTAAGGATGTTTGCATGAGATGTAAAAAGACTAAACCAGGTTTCTGCAGGTTTGATGAAGGCAGATTTAATTGAATCAGACAAAATACATAAATATGGTTTTACCTGAGAAGCAAAATGGCAACATAAGAAGTCTTGTTTTCTTAGAAACTGATCAAAATGAAGTGAGTTTTTGACTAAAACAAAAAGAAATCTCTCACTTGCCTCAGAAAAATCAACTTCATTCATTCATTCAAAAAAACATTTTCGTTCCCCATGGACAGATATTTGTTCTTGTTTTAATCAAAAACTCACTTAATTTTGTTCAGTTTCTAAACTAGACTTCATGTCTTCATTCTTGATTTAAGGATGTTTAAACAGGTGCTGGTCATATGATTAGAATATCATCAAAGAGTTTATTTATTTCACTAATTCCATTCAAAAAGCACCCCTTTTTGTATATTATATTCATTCATTACACACAGACTGATATATTACAAATGTTTATTTCTTTTAATTTTGATGATTATAACTGACAACTAAGGAAAATCCCAAATTCAGTATCTGAGAAAATAGAAGATTGTGAAAAGGTTCAATATTGAAGACACCTGGTGCCACACTCTAATCAGCTCATTAACTCAAAACACCTGCAAAAGTCTTTAAATGGTCTCTCAGTCTAGTTCTGTAGGCTACACAATCATGGGGAAGACTGCTGACTTGACAGTTGTCCAAAAGACGACCATTGACACCTTGCACAAGGAGGGAAAGACACAAAAGGTCATTGCAAAAGAGGCTGGCTGTTCACAGAGCTCTGTGTCCAAGCACATTAATAGAGAGGTGAAGGGAAGGAAAAGATGTTGTAGAAAAAAGTGTACAAGCAATAGAGATAACCGCACCCTGGAGAGGATTGTGAAACAAAACCCATTCAAAAATGTGGGGGAGATTCACAAAGAGTGGACTGCAGCTGGAGTCAGTGCTTCAAGAACCACTACACACAGACGTATGCAAGACATGGGTTTCAGCTGTCGCACTCCTTGTGTCAAGCCACTCATGAACAACAGACAGCATCAGAAGCGTCTCGCTTCATAAAGGACTGGACTGCTGCTGAGTGGACCACAGTTATGTTCTCTGATGATGTTAATTTTGCATTTCCTTTGGATATCAGGATCCCAGAGTCTGGAGGAAGAGAGGAGAGGCACACAATCCTCGTTGCTTGAGGTCCAGTGTAAAGTTTCCAGTCAGTGATGGTTTGGGGTGCCATGTCATCTGCTGGTGTTGGTCCACTGTGTTTTCTGAGGTCAGAGGTCAACGCAGCCGTATACCAGGAAGTTTTAGAGCACTTCCTGCTTTCTGCTGCTGACCAACTTTATGGAGATGCAGATTTCATTTTCCAACAGGACTCGGCACCTACACACAGTGCCAAAGCTTCCAGTACCTGGTTTAAGGACCATGGTAACCCTGTTCTTAATTGGCCAGCAAACTCACCTGACCTTAACCCCATAGAAGATCTATGTGGTATTGTGAAGAGGAAGATGTGATATGCCAGACCGAACAATGCAGAAGA
This sequence comes from Carassius carassius, assembly GCF_963082965.1. Lineage (NCBI taxonomy): Eukaryota > Metazoa > Chordata > Actinopteri > Cypriniformes > Cyprinidae > Carassius > Carassius carassius. The sequence continues at coordinate 542,653 of NC_081759.1, read as the reverse complement.
GCTGAAGGCCACTATCAGAGTAACCTGGGCTCTCATAACACCTGAGCAGTGCCACAGACTGATCGACTCCATGCCACGCCGCATTGCTGCAGTCATTCAGGGGAAAGGAGCCACAACTAAGTATTGAGTGCTGTACATGCTCATACTTTTCATTTTCATACTTTTCAGTTGGCCAAGATTTCTAAAAATCCTTTCTTTGTATTGATCTTAAGTAATATTCTAATTTTCTGAGATACTGAATTTGGGATTTCCCTTAGTTGTCAGTTATAATCATCAAAATTAAAAGAAATAAAAATTTGAAATAGATAAGTCTGTGTGTAATGAATGAATATAATATACAAGTTTCACTTTTTGAATGGAATTAGTGAAATAAATCAACTTTTTGATGATATTCTAATTATATGACCAACACATGTATATTTGCACTAGAAAACAAGACAAAAAAGTAAGAAGATAATTAATTTTTGCAGGGAATGCAACATTTAACATTTAATTTAAAACATAATACTTCCTCCTCAATACTGATTTAAGATCTTTTAAGAGTCTAATTTGTCAAAATCATGAATTAAGACTTTATTTAAGGCTTGCAAAAACCCTGCTAACGATAAGTCTGAAAAATGTATCACTTACTGTAGTTTTACACCTAAAACAAGAACAAATATCTGTCAGTGGGGTCAGAAACAACTATTTACAGTAATATAAATGGAAAACAAGATTATTTTTCACACTCCACTGGTAGACATTTCTATGTCTCTTGTTTTAAGCATAAATTCATCAAGTTAAGATGTTTAGATATTTATACTGAAAAACCAGACCTAAATACTGAGGAAGAGCATGATTTTTCGCAGTGAGGTTAATCTCTGCTCGGTCTGAAATTCATTCTACAAGATCGTCTTCTCTTTAATTTCACCAAACTCTTCAGATGTAATGAGGTCCCCAAATACATGGGGGCAATCTCTGGAAGCTTTCTAGTGTTTGTTGGAGAGCTCCAGTCCTTCCCAGTGAAGGTGAGCCGGGTCTCAGAGTAATAAACCAAGGATGAGGCTCTGGAGGAGAATCTGGAGTGCTTGGAGTTTGTTTTTAGTGCTGATGATCTGCAGACTCCAGTGTGTGTGTTTGGACATGAGGAACTCTCACGGCTGTGATGAAGTTTACTGTGATATACTGTGATTTACCTTAATTGACTGTGTGTTGAGGAGAAACAGTAAAGCTCATTTAGATAAAAATAACTCCAGTTTTGGTTCAAGCCCAAGTGAAATGCTGTCTTCTATTTATTCTCTCAGACAAAACTCTGACTGTCTGTAAGTTATTTTTCTGTTTAAATTTGTTTTGGATTTTGTTCCATTTTATCAGAAAGCATGTATACTTATTTGAAATCATAAAGCAAACTATTTTTTTATTCCAAATTTAAAAAAAAATAATTTTTTAGAGCCCTATGAAATTATTTTTATTAAGGTGAGACACTGCAGGCAAAAACACTGTTTTTTCAAGCACCTGTCAATTTTGAGATTTTGGGCTTTTTGGTTTTTCATAAAGTGCTTTTTCAAACTAGTGGAAGGAAAACATCCAAAAGACACTGTTAAGTGTTTCTTTTATAGCACTTTATCTGTTTGTCAATAGATTTCAATTACAATACATATTTTTAAAGGCCGTTTTCTCAAAATGAGTTTTTTCTTCAACACTGAGCCATAAATCTCCACTTCAGTAGCACTTACACACACCAAACTTGATATTTTTATTCCTGTCTATATTCTGAAGGTTTTTACAGAGGGATTTGTTCATATATATTTTCCTTGATTATATACAACATTTTATTCCCCCCAAAATTGTGAAAATATATTGTTTTCTGGCTGTTCAAAGTATTTTCTGAATTATGGAGTGAGAATTCCCTCTGTAAAAACATTTGACTCTAATATGTCAAAAAAATTAAACAAAAAATTTGAAATTGACTTCATCTAGTGTTCAGATTTTTGTACTAGACATTTATGCAAATTAGCACATATTTCATTAAATAATGCCTCATTTGCATATTTAAACATAACATTTTTGAAAACTTATAATACAAAAAATGTTTGCAATAATCAATGTAATCAATCAACTGGGTAAGTAAGGTGATAACTATTAGTTATTTTTTTGCCCTATTCACCTGCAGTGTCTCGCCTTAATAAAAAAATTACATCTATACTAAAATAATGAAACAAATTAACAACAATTTATTACAAGTATAAATACGAGCTCTATGAAATCTGTTTATTTTTCTGGATTCTGTTCTAATAGTTCAGAGTTAACCATTTTAAAAATCAAAAGCATATTAAATTAATTGAATTCATTCTTCTTGAACAATTTATTAATGTATTAGTTTTTATGTTTTATTTTAAGAAAGGTATTTAGTTTTCCCCAGTAAGTTAAAATTAACACTATGATTACTGGACAAATGCAGTCAATCACACCGACAGATTGAGATTCCTGCTGCGGCGTCAATCAAAGGAAGGAACTCTCATTAAAGATGTCTGTCTCTTCTCACCGCCGTTATCAGCACACTATTTCTAACACAACACAGCACTCAAAGACTCTTAATAAACCCCGTTATAATTCAGTCCATTCAGATGAAGAATTATCAGCAGCAGACGAGAGACCAGACGCTCTGAGGACAATTCATAAAGGGGATTTTGTTTAAAGGAAGACGAGAGATGGAGATTAGAGCTGGGAGTTTGGGGAGAAAGCAATTATTCGTGCTCTTTGACTTTAGAACACACACACACACACACACACACACACACACACACACACACACACACACACACACACACACACACACACACACACACACACACACACACACACACACACAGGTTTGTTTCTTCATCAGATTTCTAGAAATGTAGCATTGCATCAGTGTCTCATCAATGGATGCTCTGCAGTGAATGGGTGCCGTCAAAATAAGAGTCCAAACAGCTGATAAAAACATCACAATAATCCACAGCACTCCAGTCCATCAGTGAACATCTGGAGAAGACAAAAGCTGAAACAAATCTGAATCAGGAGAGAAATCTGCACAGATCAAGCAGAGTTTAAACAGCTCTGAACAAATATGTGGCTGAATTTTGATGTGAGAGACAACAGGAGATGCACTTTTTCACTGTAGGAAGTGTTATTATGGACTATGTGTTTTAATTGAAAAACAAAATGTCTTAATGTTGGATTTGTTTCAGCTTTTGATTTCTTCAGATGTTAACTGGTGGACTGGAGTGCTGTGGATTACTTGTGGATTATTGTGATGTTTTTATCAGATGTTTGGACTCTCATTCTGACAGCACCCATTCACTGCAGAGCATCCATTGCTGAGACACACGCAATGTTAAATTTCTCCAAATCTGGTGAAGAAACAAACTCATCCTGATCTAGGAGGGCCTAAACATGAACACATTTTCACCACATGTTCACTCTTTTGTAAATTATTCTTTAAATAAATATATTTTAGGACATACTACCATAACAAAATTAAAAACATCAGTGCAAAATTTCCCACAACACAATCCGTCAAGCACATCTCACCAGCAAACATACACTCATTCACATCCTTCTCTTCACTCTCTGAGGCAGAAGTCTCCAAACTCATCTTTTCTAATCACCATACTACTTGCCCGCTTGATCCTATTCCATCTCATCTCCTTCAAGCCATTTCTCCTGCAGTTGCACCTGCACTCACTCACATCATCAACACATCCCTCCACACTGGTGTTTTTCGTATAACTACACTACTTAAGAAACCCACCCTCAACCCATCTCTTTTAGAGAATTATAGACCAGTTTCCCCTTCTTCCTTTCATTGCAAAAACACTTGAACGAGCTGTGTTCAACCAAGTCTCTGCATTTCTCACACAGAACAACCTCATTGACAGCAACCAATCTGGCTTCAAAAGCAGACATTCAACTGAGACTGCCTTGCTCTCAGTTGTTGAAGCCCTAAGACTGACAAGAGCGGAATCCAAATCTTCAGTACTTATCCTGCTTGATGTCCGCTGCTTTTGACACGGTTAACCACCAGATCCTCCTATCAACCCTACTGGCAAATGGGATCTCAGGAACCACACTTCAATGGTTTGAGTCTTACCTATCAGATAGGTCCTTCAAAGTATCTTGGAGAGGTGAGGTGTCCAAGTCACAACATCTAACTACTGGTGTGCCTCAGGGCTCAGTTCTCGGACCACTTCTCTTCTCTGTCTATATGGCATCATTAGGTTCTGTCATTCAGAAACATGGCTTTTCATACCACTGCTATGCTGATGACACTCAACTCTATCTCTCATTCTGCCAGAGAATGCACCAGAGACCGCCAGTTTCTGTGGCGCAATAGGCTAGCGCGTTCGGCTGTAAACCGAAAGGATGGTGATTTGAGCCCACCCAGGGACGAAGGAAGCTTTTATGGGCAGCTGTGGCCTAATGGTTAGAGAGCCGGACTAGATACCAGAAGGACGCCGGTTTGAGTCTTGGTGCTGGCAGGAGTTGTAGGTGGGAGGGAGTGAATGAACAGTGCTCTCTTCCACCCTCAATACCCATGGCTGAAGTGCCCTTGAGCAAGGCACTAAACCCCAAGTAGCTCCCCAGGCACTGGATATATAGATGCCCACTGCTCCAGGTGTGTGTTCACTTCTCACTGCTGTGTGTGTGCACTTGGATGGGTTAAATGCAGAGCGCCAATTCCGAGTATGGGTAACCATACTTGGCAAATGTCACGATTTTCACTTTCACTTTCCATCCTGATGATCCAACGGTAGCTACTCGCATCTCAGCTTGTCTAACAGACATTTCTTGCTGGTTGAAGGACCATCACCTTCAACTCAACCTTGCCAAGACAGAACTGCTTGTGATTCCAGCAAACCCATCGTTTCATCACAACTTCACCATCACATTAGGCACATCAACCATAACTCCTTCAAAAACAGCCACAAGCCTTGGAGTTATGATTGATGATTAGCTGATTTTCTCAGACCACATTACTAAAACTGTCCGATCCTGCAGATTTGCTTTACTGAACATCAAGAAGATCAAGCCCTTTCTTTTGGAACATGCTGCACAACTCCTTGTTCAAGCTCTTGTTCTGTCCAGGCTGGACTATTGCAATGCCCTCTTGGCAGGTCTTCCAGCCAGTTCTATCAAACCTTTACAATTAATCCAGAACGCAGCAGCAAGATTAATTTTTAAAGAGCTGAAAATAATACACGTCACACCTCTGTTAATCAATTTGCACTGGCTTCCAATAGCTGCTCGCATAAAATTCAAGGCATTGATGTTTGCCTACAAAACTACCACTGGCTCTGCACCCATTTACCTAAATTTGTTACTTCACACTTATGTGCCTCTAGAAGCTTGCGTTCTGCAATTGAACGGCGCTTGATTGTTCATCCCAAAAAAGCACAAAGTCACCTTCACTGACTTTTTATTTTAATGTATCTGAGCAGCTGAGTCCTTAGCCATCTTCAAGAATCGGCTAAAAACCCATATCTTCCATCTTTATTTGACTCTCTAACTTTAGCACTCACTATTCTAATTCTATTCTTAAAAAAACTATAATAATCTAACTGGCTTTCTAATCTTTTTGTATTCTATCTGTTTTCTTTTCTTTTATTATACAATTAACAAAAGCAAAAAATGACCTCTAACAATAGCTTGCTCTATTCTTGTTCTATTCTGTTTTCTTTTTATTATATTATTTAAAAGCCCTTGCTAAGTGTACTGTGTTAAGCTAACTGAGACATGTTATAGCACTTATATATCATTGCTCTTTTTGTTGATTTTGATTGCTTCACTGTCCTCATTTGTAAGTCGCTTTGGATAAAAGCATCTGCTAAATGACTAAATGTAAATAAAAAGAAATTCATACTTGGGTACAGTATATATTTGTCCACAGAATTCATCTGGATCATTTTAGCATTTAAATATTTTGATATCATGAGAAACAAATGAACAAATGAGGAGCAAATCAGCTCATCACGCGATCATCTGCTTACCTTGATCATTGGCCATCTTATCTGGGTGCTCAACTATAAGAAAGAAGAAGAGAGAAAGATGCAACATTATGAAACATTTAGTAAAGTACTAGTGATGATTAACCAAAAAAAAAAAAAAAGAATTGTTTAAACACAATTATGTGTGTAAATGAACATCCTGAAGGATACAGAGCTATGGAGCTATATTAATCTGATTATATAATCAAAGACACATGGGAATATACAGTAACTGAGTTTATGACTGAAGAAAGCATTGAGTGTTTGTCTTGTTCAGCTGGCTTTTCAGAATAACGCATGTGTGTGTGTGAGTACATCATATTTCTGCAGGTCAAAGGTCACAGCAGCAGCTGTTGAGTGTGATAGTGAATGTGTGCGAGTGTCTCAAACAGCTGTAGGGATGAAGATTCACGCCGAGTCTATGACCCTTCACACAAACCCATGCATCATAATTAACACCAAACAGCCATGCTGCCATGAAGAGTTACTAACGAACCCATAACGCCATAAACGAAACAAACAGTGCCTCAACTTAAATGTATGCATGTTATTTGCCAAGGCAACATTTCTAATTTTGTTTTACCGTATTTTCCTGACTATAAGTCGCACTTTTTTTCATAGTTTGGCTGGTCCTGCGACTTATAGTCAGGTGCGACTTATTTATCAAAATTAATTTGACGTGAACCAAGATAAATGAACTAAGAACCAATAGAAATCAACCAATAGAAAACATTACCGTCTACAGCCACGAGAGGACGCTCTAAGCTGCTCAGTGCTCATGTAGCCTTCAAAACATAGAGCGCCCTCTCACGGCTGTAGACGGTAATGTTTTCTCTTGGTTTTTGGTTCTAAATAAATGCGACTTATAGTCCAGTGCGACTTATATATGTTCTTTTCCTCATCATGACGTATTTTTGGACTGATGCGACTTATACTCAGGTGCGACTTATAGTCTGAAAAATATGGTAGTTGGATTTTTATATTTAATTTTTGAATTAGCTTTTATTTTTATTGTAGTTAAAAAAATTTTTTAAATTTTGTTATGTGCAAAATTAAAAATTCTTTTTTATTTCAGTTTTAAATAAAATTTTAGTTAAAATTTTATTTTGTAGGCTATTAAAGGTGCAATAGGGGATCTCGGAAAATACTAACATTAGCCTGATAGCACTGAAAGCACCGTCCTGTCCTTCCTGCAATTGCCGTTCAAAGCCACACCCCCTGAATGCATTTTATGCTCACAGACCAGAATACCAGAGACAAAATTACTACAATAGGCTAAATCAGCGATTCCCAATTCCAGTCCATGTTCTGAAGTGAAGTAAACCCCTGCTCAGGAAGTAGGGAGCAATGAACACAGTGTAGGGATCATATCGATCGGTACACAGTTCATTCACGTAGCTCACATCTAATGAGTTGGTCACTGAATCAGGTGTGTTAACTAAGTGAGACAAAATATGTGCGCAAGGAAATATGGGAACCGCTGGGCTACATCATGTGTCATTAACCAGCGAGAAAACTTTAAAAGTACTACAATACCAGGAAGGAAGACCGGATTGTTGATGTTTGTCCACCATTCTAGCTCGGTCTGCACAGCGTGTGTGAATGTGCTGATGATGTATTCTGTCTGTGTGAACAGGGTGCACAGAGGTGTGCAGATACATATGCTGACAGGCAGGTAGAAAAGCCATTTAAAACGCTTGGACCGAGTGTTTTGATTGGACGTACAACCCGAATTCCGGAAAAGTTGGGACGTTTTTTAAATTTGAATAAAATGAAAACTAAAAGACTTTCAAATCACATGAGCCAATATTTTATTCACAATAGAACATGGATAACATAGCAAATGTTTAAACTGAGAAAGTTTACAATTTTATGCACAAAATGAGCTCATTTCAATTTAGATTTCTGCTACAGGTCTCAAAATAGTTGGGACGGGGCATGTTTACTATGGTGTAGCATCTCCTTTTCTTATCAAAACAGTTTGAAGACGTCTGGGCATTGAGGCTATGAGTTGCTGGAGTTTTGCTGTTGGAATTTGGTCCCATTCTTGCCTTATATAGATTTCCAGCTGCTGAAGAGTTCGTGGTCGTCTTTGACGTATTTTTTGTTTAATGATGCGCCAAATGTTCTCTATAGGTGAAAGATCTGGACTGCAGGCAGGCCAGGTTAGCACCCGGACTCTTCTACGACGAAGCCATGCTGTTGTTATAGCTGCAGTATGTGGTTTTGCATTGTCCTGCTGAAATAAACAAGGCCTTCCCTGAAATAGACGTTGTTTGGAGGGAAGCATATGTTGCTCTAAAACCTTTATATACCTTTCAGCATTCACAGAGCCTTCCAAAACATGCAAGCTGCCCATACCGTATGCACTTATGCACCTCCATACCATCAGAGATGCTGGCTTTTGAACTGAACGCTGATAACATGCTGGAAGGTCTCCCTCCTCTTTAGCCCGGAGGACACGGCGTCCGTGATTTCCAACAAGAATGTCAAATTTGGACTCGTCTGACCATAAAACACTATTCCACTTTGATGGCTTCCTTTTTGCATGATAGAGCTTTAGTTGGCATCTGCTGATGGCACGGCGGATTGTGTTTACCGACAGTGGTTTCTGAAAGTGTTCCTGGGCCCATTTAGTAATGTCATTGACACAATCATGCCGATGAGTGATGCAGTGTCGTCTGAGAGCCCGAAGACCACGGGCATCCAATAAAGGTCTCTGGCCTTGTCCCTTACGCACAGAGATTTCTCCAGTTTCTCTGAATCTTTTGATGATGTTATGCACTGTAGATGATGAGATTTGCAAAGCCTTTGCAATTTGACGTTGAGGAACATTGTTTTTAAAGTTTTCCACAATTTTTTTACGCAGTCTTTCACAGATTGGAGAGCCTCTGCCCATCTTTACTTCTGAGAGACTCTGCTTCTCTAAGACAAAGCTTTTATAGCTAATCATGTTACAGACCTGATATCAATTAACTTAATTAATCACTAGATGTTCTCCCAGCTGAATCTTTTCAAAACTGCTTGCTTTTTTAGCCATTTGTTGCCCCCGTGCCAACTTTTTTGAGACCTGTAGCAGGCATTCAATTTTAAATGAGGTAATTAAGTGGATAAAAGTGTAAAATTTTTCAGTTTAAACATGTGCTACGTTATCTATGTTCTATTGTGAATAAAATATTGGCTCATGTGATTTGAAAGTCTTTTAGTTTTCATTTTATTCAAAAAAACGTCCCAACTTTTCCGGAATTCGGGTTGTACATTTCTTGGTCCTATGCCTTCCACAGAATACATGAAAACCACTTAACTTAATGATTGCTATTGGCATGTGAAGAGACTTTTCAACCAATTACCTATTGCACCTTTAATGTCTGGTTAATGATTTAAATGAATTCTCTTTTGTTTCCAAGGAAACATTTCTAATTATTATTTGAATATTTATATTTTATTTTGAATGAGTTTTTATTTTAGTAAATTTTCACATTTCAATTATTATTATTATTATTTATGTTTTCTTTTTTATATTATTATTTAGGTTTGATTTTATTTATTTTATTTTAAATCTGGTTTTAGTTTGTATTAATTTCCAGTTAATATACTGTATAAATTTTTTGTATAATTTATTTCTATAAGTTGCCCAGGTTGTCAATATTTCTATTTTTCTTTTTACAATAGTTATATTTTATTTTGAATTCAGTTTTAGTTTTACATTTTCAGTTTAAATTTTTAGTACATTTTATTTTAGTATATTTTGTAGTCATATTGCTGTGTGAATTAGTCATTTTATAATTTTTTGTTCTTTTAAAATGTTAAATAACTTAGCTTTAATGTTTTTATTTCAGTTTGAGTTTTTATTAATTTACAGTTATAATTTTAGCACTTCGGCTGCTAATGAGTTTTCCATCTGATAGTTATGCTTTATTTAATTTCAGATTTATTTAAAATAACAAAAATGTTTAATAGTTCATGAGGAAAGAATAATAATATTAATAATAATCATGGCCATAAATATTGCATAAAATAAGTGTCATATTTATTTAAAATTAATTTTGAAAACTAATTTTTCATAGTTATTAGAGAATCAGATTGTTTCTTTGGCAGCATCCGAGTGTTTACTAGCATGTGTTAATGAAGCACAGGTGATGATTTGAGACGCAGCCGCTCACCTTTGGCCGTCCTGTACTGCACGGGCTCTGACAGCGGTCCCACTCCTTTGGCGTTCTTGCCCTGGATGCGGAAATAGTAGACGGTGTCCAGGTTGAGATCCATGACCTGGTGTGTGAGGCGGTCTCCGCCGATGGGCTCCATCACCCAGTCGTCGATGGGCATGTTCTTGTCCAGCGTGTAGTACAGGATATAACCTGACACAGACGAGCAGGGGTTAAATGGGATAGTGCAGCACTGACTCTGAGGTCAAAGGTCAAGTCTCTGCTGAGTGAGAATGTGAGTGTGATGTGAGGAAAATGAGGACAAGATAAAAACACACAAGAGCTTTCAAGCGCCAGACGGACCTTCAGCAACCTCTTAATGGGATTGTGTGTGTGTGTGTGTGTGTGTGTGTGTGTGTGTTAGGTTCAATTTTTCCTGCTTCTTATCAAACTCAATACAGTGTCTCTGCAGGGACCCTCTCTCTCTCTCCCTCTCTCTCTCACACACACACACACACACACACACACACACACACACACACACACACACACTAAGGTCAAGTGAAGCATCACATTTGTGCTGAGACACATGAAACATCTGTTTGTGAGTCATCAGAGCAGCATGAGTGTGTTTTAATCACTTAAATTAACAGCCTGTTATCATTTTCTGACCATCACAGCATAAATAAATAAATAACTAAATAAATTTATGTATTGTTTTAATTTATGTAAATTTAAAGTAAATTTTTTTTACTAAAATACATTTAAAGAAATACATTTTATAACAATATATTTATTGAATATTCTTTAAAAATAAAAATAATAATACAATTAAAAAAATTATATATATACAGTATATATAAAAAATTATATATATACAGTAACACACACACACACGTATATAATAATACATAACAACACTCTATATAACAACCCTTTCCATGCATTATTAAGGTATTTTAATGCATTAATTATGCCTTGTAATGCACCTTATGATGATATCATGAATAATTGTAACCACGGTTCTAATACTTTATAACACATTGTTGCACCTTTAGAAAGTATAATGCATTAAAAAAGACAAACAATAATTTTCAGATGTAACAAGAAATCTGCAACCATTATAATATATTTTAACTTTTGCTTTACATTTGTACTGTAAGATTTTGAAATATTTTGAAATACATGTTGAAATATATATTTTGGTATATAAAGGTTGAAACTATTTTTAATTAAAAAAATATTATTCATTGAGCATTCATTTACAACATTTAGTTAGCAAAATATTTTGGCCAGAAAACAAAAATATATATATTTTTTCCGCATTACATTATTTTATCCTGATCAGAGTTTCATTGTTATTATTAATTGGATGGACATACAAAACTCTAATTGAATTATAATCCTGTCATCTCAAATGTGTTTGAGCGTCACCTGTGATTCGTCCGTTGGCCTCCAGCGGCGGCTGCCAGCTAATCAGAATGGCTCGTGGACGTCCCTCTCGGCCAATCACAGTCAGGTCCTTTGGGGCGGAGCTCGGTGCTGACCAATTGAAAGAGAGAGCATTTGTGCTGTATTTTGCTCATGTCAGATTAAGACTTTCATATTTAATACCTGTGACTTTACTATCCAACGCTCAAAGATGACAAGCAGTTCTTTAATTCCAGCACTACACAGAACTAATTAAACAGCTGCATTAACCCGAGGCCTCCTATGATCGTGATGTTCCATGCCCTCATTACATTTAATTTAGACAGTGATACATGTGTCTATTCCTGGAGTAAAAACTCTTATACACACTGTTTTTCAACATGTAGAGGTGGGTGGATGAGAGACGTCATAAACCACAAGAAGAGGTGTTTCATCATGTAGTTATACTGTATATACCAAAACTGAGTAATTATATTCCCAAACTTCTTGTCAGCAGAACCCATTTGACATCAAAAGTTAATATTTCTATAATTTAACAACAGATTCACATAATGGCCACATGACTTGGAACTAAATAGTTATTTATTTCTTTATTGCATTTGAGTATTTTCTCCTCTTTCTTATGTGTTGATGGAGATCAGATACTGAGGTGGATGTTTCTGCTATAACGCAGTATAAACAGCCGTATACTCAGTGTTTTATAATATAAAATGGACAAGAATGCCTGTGTGTTTGTACCTGCTTCATAAGTGGTGGCATGTGCCGTCATGCTCCACGTGCTGGACTTGCGTCCTTTAGTCACCATAACAGAGAACTCATACATGGTGTTGGGCTTCAGTCCAGTGACAGTGTGACTGAGAGCTGTAGTATCAGCCGACTGAAACACACAGAATCTCACGTCATAATCACACATCAAATTGACAAACACATATAATCAACAATCATGCATCACAATCACTCGTCATAATCACACATCAGAAATAACACAGCAACTTCACAATCACATATAATCACAACCACGCATCACAATCACGTCATAATCACACATCAGTCACATATCACAATCACACATCAAATTCACAATTACATATAATAACAATCATGTATCACATTCATACATCACAACCACATATAATCACAATCACCCATCATAATTACACATCACAATCACATATCACAATCAAACATCAAATTCACAATCACATATAATCACAATCTTGCATCACAATCACATATAATCACAATCACGCCCCACAATCACACATCACAATCACATATCACACATCAAATTCACAATCACATATAATCACAATCATCACAATAACACATAATAATCTCAATCACATATAAAAATCATTTCATAATTACACATCACAATCACACATTTCAATCACGTCATTATCACATATCACAATCAAAATAACATCATAATCACACAATACAATCACACACCACACACAAAATTCACAGTCACACATCACAATGGCAAACACACACAAGATCAAATTTACAATCACAAATCAGTCACATAACACACATCAAAATCACACATCACAATCACACAACACAATCACACATAACACATCGAATTCAAAATCACACACGTCATATTGACAACCACACATTACATCAAATTCAGAATCAAACATTACAATCACAATCACAATCAAAATCACACATTAAATCAAATTCACAATCATGCATCACAGTCACATAACACACATCACAATCACAACACACATCACACATCAAATTCACAATCACACAATCATACATTACAATCACAATCACAAGTCATAATCACACATCACAATCACATAACAATCTCACTTTATGGAAAATTCACAATCACACATTACATCAAATTCACAAGCACACAATCATACATTACAATCACAAGTCATAATCACACATCACAATCACATAACAATCACACTTTATGGCAAATTCACAATCACACATTACATCAAATTCACAAGCACACAATCATACATTACAATCACAAGTCATAATCACACATCACAATCACATAACAATCACACTTTATGGAAAATTCACAATCGCATGTCATAATCACATATCACAATCACATAACATACACATCACATTCACATATTACAATCACACCATAATTACACATCAAATTCACAATGAAGTCATATTCAAACATCACAATCACATATCTCACACCACAATCACACATCAAATTCACAATCACATATCACAACATGTCACAATGACAATCAAAAATTACATTAAATTCCCAATCACACAATCACACATCAGGGTTATTATCAAACTAAAACAATAAAAATAATTACAATAAATAAAATAAACATTAACTGAATTAAAATATAAAATCATCCATTTTTATCCAAAAATGTAACAAAGTTTTCAACATTTATCATTACTGATTAGTTTAACTAGATAGACTAAAACTTAATAAAACTTCCCATCAAAATTACTAAAATATAAATTAATATAAATTAATACAGTTAAAAATATACAAAACTATAAGAGTATATCAATGATACTAAAATAACACGCTTCATGAAACACATTTAAATGCATCTGTATGACGAGCATTAAGCACATTTAAGTTTAAACGATATGGAGTCTAATCTGATTTAAAGATTAACACCATGGTACTGACTAATTCCCATATTGGTTTACCATGGTATCCATGTGTTACTTGAGTGAAAAGTGCTGGTATTAACCTTGTATTTGCTGCTGGTGGAGTGGCTGGTCTTCCACTTGACGGAGTAGTAGCGCACCTCCGAGGACTTCTGGTTTTTGGGAATGGAGTTATCGGCCCAGCTGACCCGCACCGAGTCGGACGTGAGCGCCACGGCCTGCACACCTACGGGAGGAATCATGGGCGTGGACGTATCTGGGATCGGGGTTGGGAATTTATCAAACAGATGGAACAGATCGTCATCGGACGTGTCTGAGGGGTCTGTGTGGAGTCATGTTCATGCAGCAAATCATACATGATCACAGATGAGAGCAGACAGGATGGATCAGGATTAAAGGAGTGGAAAATGGAGTGACAGAGGAAAAAAGAGACACAAAGAAGAACATTGAGCTCTAGATAGTGACGCAAACAGGTAAAGGTGAAAGTCAGAAGAACTACACCATCAAAAGTGGTAACCTGCAGATATAGACCGTAAAAATTCACATGAATTCACGTATTTAGGTGGATTTACTTTCATGAAATTGAAATAAATAAATAAAATAAATAAATAAAAACAAATAGATGAATGAGCAATTAAAAGGAAACTAATTTACCAATAATAGATAAAAATAAACAAAAAGCTAAAATAATTTAAAATAAATTAAAAAATTACTAAACAAATATATAAACAAAAAATAAACAAATTAATTACTAAATAAATAGACAACTAGATAAATAAATAAACTATTTGACAAATCAAACCAATTGAATGTTATCACTTCTAGGTTACCAATTTTTTAGTGTACAGGGTGAATCTCAGCAAACATGAATGATATTTTCACACGTAATCAAAAAGAAAATTAGAAATTAGAAGTTAAGTTTTAAAATTAAGTTCATCGTTTTACTGTTTTCACAACAGTAATCCTCAGCAGCTAAGTGTAATGTTAAAAAAAGATCATCTGTACGACAAACGTACATTCATATATACATAAAGGTAGTAAAGCTAAATGTATTTAATACAGATTTTATTAATACAGGAAATGGGACTTGGGGTTAAATGTGTTTAAATATGCACAGAAACTTGTTTAAAATATATTTCATTTTTTTCAGGCTATACATATTTTTGTATTTTGTTCTTTTGATTCTGAAATTAATTTACTTTGATTTTTAATTGATACTGATTAAATTAACTTAGGAATGGGAATTCAAGGTTAAATATGCACAAAAACATGCTGTTAAAATCAGCTGCAAATTCCTCATGCTAAATCTATTTCTTGATTCTCTCTTTCTGATTCTGAAGTGAAATATGAGCCACATATGAGATTCACCAAGTAAAGCAGATTAATCTACAGCCTCGCCTGAGAGACACAGAGAGAAGACAGTTAGTCAAGAAACAACTAACACACAAGACATCATCATCATCATCATCATCATCATCGGACAAACACACAACTCTATATGGGAGTGATTCATATCAATCTGACATCTGCAGCAGCTCTGCTTCAAACCCTACTGAGGGAACTAACTATTATATACTTAATATTTATGTTATTTCAAGTAATTGTTTTTATGGTTTTAGTTTTGTTAACTTAAATGTCCCTCATTATTCTACAGAAAACCATCCCAATGTGTGATTTAGTTTGGTTTCTATTGAAGCTGTTGTTGTAGATGCTTTTCAGACCAGAGCTGAAACACAACACTTCTCTACAAATGAAACTCTAGAGACGCTGAGGTCAACAAGCTTTGAACAAACTTTACACAATCCAAACAGAGACTGAAGCAACGTCTCACCGCTGGTGAAAAAAGCTTGAAATGATTCACAGTTGGTTCATTTGATTCATTTCTGTGAATCAGTTCAAACTGTTCAGTTTCATTAATCTGTTTAAAACATAAACTTATAATTCAGTGGTTCATTTGAATCATCAACCACGTTGATTCAATTTCTTCTCATTTCTCGGTGTTCAATAAAGTTTCCTATGATGGACGAAGACATTTTCAAAGCAAATACTGAGCATAAATATGAAGAAACACATCAAATACTGTCTGTATACAGTATATCTCCTGAGAAGTTTCTCCTGAAGGTTTGTGATCATATGCGAGACTGGCGTAAAGCACATATAATCAGACTGGAAGGGAATTTTAGAAATGAGATGCTCCGGTGACCCACCTGACATGGATCTGGTGACGGCGCTCTCGTACAGAGGAACTCCTTCACCTGCGTTATTGAAGGCCTTCAGAGAGATGACGTAATGAGAGCTGGGCTCTGCAAACACACACACACACACACACACACAAACCTGACTTGATTCTGTTCTGAAGAGCTGGAGATGAGGCCGTTTACATCAGTTATTCAGTGAGCGATTCATTAAAGCTCTTAAAGCTACAGCAGTCAACAGACTGATTCATTATATGGAGGAGAGAGTGGACATTCATATATTATTTTATTATATCATTTGGTGTGATTATGAAAAAAAATAATGACTAAAATTGTTGAAGTGATCAATGCATTGAATGCAGCGCCTCATTTATGCAACTATATGACCTTAAAATTCAAGATATGAAGGCAAAAAAGTCACCCACTCACAGTATATTTATATATGATATAGTTCAGCAGTACCACACCAGCAAAACAGCAATTTTTTCGAATTCTGCAAATGTCATATTGATTTAAGAGTTCAATAAACAAGAAGTTACTATTATTACATTTTAGACACACTATTGTCTGCTCAATTTCACAAATAAAAATAGTTCCAATCAAAGTCACAGCAGAACTGATGAACGTCTGATCAACACACAGCAGTAATTCGCTGCTGAAGGAATTCACGGTTTTAAACAAATCAAGTAAGTCAATCATTCAGTGGCTCATTCATAAAGACTCACCTGCTTTATGAATGTTTCAGTTGTTTGAATGAATCAAGTGAGTCAATGATTTAGTGATTCATTCATAAAGACTCATTTGCTTAATGAATGTTTCAGTTGTTTGAATGAATCAAGTGAGTCAATGATTTAGTGATTCATTCATAAAGACTCATTTGCTTAATGAATATTTCAGTTGTTTGAATGAATTAAGTGAGTCAGTGATTCAGTGATTCATTCATAAAGACTCATTTGCTTAATGAATGTTTCAGTTGTTTGAATGAATCAAGTGAGTCAATGATTTAGTGATTCATTCATAAAGACTCATTTGCTTAATGAATATTTCAGTTGTTTGAATGAATTAAGTGAGTCAGTGATTCAGTGATTCATTCATAAAGACTCATTTGCTTAATGAATGTTTCAGTTGTTTGAATGAATTAAGTGAGTCAGTGATTCAGTGATTCATTCATAAAGACTCATTTGCTTAATGAATATTTCAGTTGTTTGAATGAATTAAGTGAGTCAGTGATTCAGTGATTCATTCATAAAGACTCATTTGCTTAATGAATATTTCAGTTGTTTGAATGAATTAAGTGAGTCAGTGATTCAGTGATTCATTCTGACTGCAGACTTGCACTCTCAGACACTTGCACTTCCGCTAGCGACGTTACTTGCAGTCTTTATTTTTTATTTAGTTGAATTTTTTATTACCTTTTGTTTGAATTTCCCAACATTTTATACCAGTAGCCAGGTGGTAAAGACAAGAAAAAAGAAACTAAATAACAATGTCACTTGCAATCGCTACTTGCCCTCTCCGTTACCTGTGACGTCACTTGCAATCAACACAAATCGTGCGTGTTGCCAATGGAGACAAGACGCTGTGGTGGTGATTAAACGATTAAAACTAATTTAGTACTATAACGTACAGGGTCCTGCAAGAAAAAGACAAGACCGGCAAATCCGTGGCAAGAACAGCAGAATATGAACGCTTGCGCAAAGTCTCTCACTAAGCGTTTTCCTCCCGTAGAAAAACATAAACACTTAACATGGCTTAATGTATTAAGATGCTATTAAAATATTAAATTAAATATAATATATAGTTGATTATTTTAATGAATATGTATATAGTATTTTCCCCACATACCGCAAAATGTGGCATAATGAACTAAGATGATAAAGGCCAAACTAAATATGCTTCTCTACATTATTTAAATACACAACTAATATGTACAGGAACGCAGGTGAGCCCAGAATAAACGCAACACGCAAAGTTTCGCGTTAAGCATTTTTCCATGTAGAATAAACTGTATACAACTCGTTTATATCACTGTCTTTGTCCATTAAGCTACATTATGAGTTTTATTTATAATGATTTTCTATAGGAGGAAAACGTTTAATGTACAATTTAGCGCACTGCGTTCTGTACTCGTCTGCTTGCCTGTACGGAGACGATCCTTTTAAAATCACTTAATGCACGTTCATATTTGCTGGTCTGTATATATGTTGAGTCAACAACACGACATATAGACTAGGCCTACTGAATTGTCTTTATCATCTTAGTCTGTTATTAGGCCACATTAAGCGTTTTGCTGTATGGGAGGACAAAGTTTGCGCATTGTGTTCATAGCCATCTGCTTGCCTTGTAGTACATTACATAATAACTATATTTTGAATTTGGTCTTTTAATTGAACTTAATGTAGCCGAATACATTATGCCATATTAAGTGTTTGTTTTTTCTACAGGAGAAAAACGCTTAACGAAAGACTTCATATTCTGCTGTTCCGTGGCCACGGATTTGTCAGTCTTATCTTTTTCTTGCAGGACCCTGTACGTTATAGTACTAATTAGTTTTAATCGTTTAATCACCACCACAGCGTATTGTCTCCATTGGCAACACGCACGATTTGTGTTGATTGAAAGTGACGTCGCAGGTAGTGGAGAGGGCAAGTAGCGATTGCAAGTGACATTGTTATTTAGTTTCTTTTTTCTTGTCTTCACCACGTGGTTACTGTTGTAAAATGTTGAGAGATTCAAACAAAAAGTTGCCAATAAATAGAACAAAGTAAAAAAATAAAGACTGCAAGTGACGTCGCTAGTGGAAGCACAAGTGTCTGAGAGTGCAAGTGCCAGTCTGCAGCCAGACCCTTCTCATGAATGTTGCAGTTGTTTGAATGAATCAATTGAGTCAGTGATTCATTCATAAAGACTCACTTGCTTAATGAATGTTTCAGCTGTTTGAATGAATCAATTGAGTCAATGATTCATTCATAAAGACTCACTTGCTTTATGAATGTTTCAGCTGTTTGAATGAATCAAGTGAGTCAGTGATTCATTCATAAAGACTCACTTGCTTAATGAATGTTTCAGCTGTTTGAATGAATCAATTGAGTCAATGATTCATTCATAAAGACTCACTTGCTTTATGAATGTTTCAGCTGTTTGAATGAATCAAGTGAGTCAGTGATTCATTCATAAAGACTCACTTGCTTTATGAATGTTTCAGCTGTTTGAATGAATCAATTGAGTCAGTGATTCATTCATAAAGACTCACTTGCTTTATGAATGTTTCAGTTGTTTGAATGAATCAAGTGAGTCAGTGATTCATTCATAAAGACTCACTTGCTTTATGAATGTTTCAGCTGTTTGAAAGAATCAAGTGAGTCAGTGAATAAGTGATTCAATCATAAAGAGTCACTTGCTTTATGATTGCTTTAGTTGTTTGAATGAATCAAGTGAGTCAATGATTCAGTGATTAATTCATAAAGACTCACTTGTTTAATGAATGTTTCAGCTGATTGAATGAATCAAGCGAGTCAGTGATTCAGTGGCTCATTTATAAACAGCCACTTGCTTTGTTTCTGAATGAATCAGTTGAGTAAATGATTCAATGACTCACTCAGTGACTTGCCGCCACCTTCCGGTGATTTTAGTTTCAAATATTCACTTTTTGATAGTTATAATCATTATTTATGCAATGTTGAATTAAAATATATCTCTTTCTAAAGCTACTGTTTTAAAATTTCTATTCACTGCTTTTCTTATTTAACACAATAATGATTTTAAATTATCTTTTTTGGGGGTCACAGCTGCACATAATGTAATTAATGAATTTAAACATTTTAATTGCTTGACAGCTAATTATAATTTAATATAATTAATGAATTTTACAAGATTGGCACTGTTACTCAACTAAACTGAGCTGAATAATGAACGACACTGTTATGTTCCTGTTAATCTCTGTGAAGCTGTTTTGAACGAATCAGTACTGCACAAGACCTGATTGGACAATAATCACTGCAAAAATAAATGCAGCAGAAGTGCAGAAAAACAACAACAAATAAAAGCAAGACATCAAGTGAGGAAATTGAAATGAAGTTATTATTGATGATGATATTCATCTGTACACGAGAGCGCTCATCTGTTTCCAGCAGCGCCACCGCAAGACGCAACCAGTTTCATTCTGAGGCTGCAATTGATCGAGCTTTGAAAGATTTATACATGGCTCTGTTTGTGTCCGTATGAAACCCCTGAACAAAGAAACAGAAGCTGCTCTTTTCCTCTTTCCATTCGATTCTCTTTTGCTTCTGGGCAGCCGCTCTCGGTTCAATATCGCTGCCATGGTAACCTGTGGATTCCATGTGAAATATTGATAAGGACGTGGCCTTATTTTTTTACCAGAACAGAGGTAAGAGGAAGCCAGATCAGCGTTTGGAGAACAAAAGCCAAGCACAGGTGAGAATTTCACCACCAGCAAACGGCTGACGAAACGAACACGTTTAATGAAGCGATCCAGTGAGACATAAACTCCTCTTGACATCCGTTTATCTGGGTAATCTCAGAAAAATAGAATTAAAAAAACAATAGCGTTGTACAACACGAGGGAGCGTATTAGGTGCTCATTACGTATTCATGAGCACTGAACTAACCGCACCTCCCCATGAATATTAAAATCTGAGATATGTCAAATGTGTCTTTTGTCAGGTACGATGAGGGAAAAAAATCTATTTACTCGTTTTAAAATTTGTATGCCTTTAAATTAAAGATTCTAATTTCATTCTTCATAATGAATGAATGAACGGGAAGCCATTTCAGTAAATGAATTCACACCGCTTTTCATAACAATCACTTAAGAGCTTCCAAATAACAATATGTTGATGAGTGCTGCTCATATGTGATCTGTGATCTATAATAAAGGATCTGAATGAAAGCAGCAGAGACTCTCTGGCTGTGTTTACACCGTTGTGAAACACACTTCTGTACTGTTATTCCATCAGCATGTCCTGATGTCAGTGTAATGTAAACCCAGTCCATCCAGCCAGATTTGTTTTGGGCCATTATGCTTTGGCACAGTATCTTTCGAACTAATTAAAACCGAAAGCACACTATGCTTAATCCCGTCATCAAATCTGTTTCAAAGTGAAGCACACACTTAGTTCAGAGGCTGAGCTCACCACTTATGCTTTATTTTCACGGCAGATGATTACAATGTTTCACTAGATTTGTAGTGATACGTGTTTTTGTAAGCATGCCTTTGCTGAAGCCGGAGTTTTCCTTCAAAATAAAAACTTTTAAAACTGTGTCCGTCAAAATAAAAGTTTTAAAGTGCAGTATGTTGCAATGTTTTTATTTTATTTTTTATTTTATTTTTTTTACAATATATGGCTACTATTGTCATTGTTATTATT
Organism: Carassius carassius; assembly: GCF_963082965.1. Classification (NCBI taxonomy): domain Eukaryota; kingdom Metazoa; phylum Chordata; class Actinopteri; order Cypriniformes; family Cyprinidae; genus Carassius; species Carassius carassius. The sequence goes on along the minus strand of NC_081759.1, from coordinate 520,853 downwards.
ATTATTATTATTACTAAAACCCCAGTGTGAATGTAATTTAGACTGAGACAAATAAAAAGAGGGTCGAGTCCCCTTTAAAGTTCAGTTACACGTCAATTCACTGACTTTCTTCTGACATAAGTTCTCTTAATTAAGAGACATGGGATGGAGCGCTTCATTTTGAACTTTTAAAAGTGCATTAAATAGAAGAATTTTACTTATATATGTGCAAAATATTTATTAATTTGTCTTTTTTTCTTTTTAAATATTGCAATAAAAATGAGATTTTGATATCGTTACATCCATATAAAGGACTATAAAAAATCAGACAGTGTGTGTCCAGTTTAAGTTGTTTCTCACCCAAGTTCTCGATGGAGTAGTAGCGCTGCTTGCTGTCCACTCTCACGGTCTCGGCGTATGGGCTGCCCACTCCGTAGCCGATGATGTAGCCGCGCACCAGGATGTTGGGGTTGAGCGGCGGCGTCCAGCTCATGATGATGCTGTTGGGCAGCGGACGCACGTGCAGAGAGCTCGGCTGGTTGGGAACTTGAGTTTCTATAGACGAGAGAAAAGGAGAACAGAAAGCCATGTCATTGCTCAGCCGGGTGGTTTCAGCGAGGTCCTTGAATCACTCCAGCAGAGACACCTGACCAATCATCTCCATGTGCAGCTCAACCCAAAAAAGCTAACAAACAAAAACTATTCTAACACTAGCGTTCTACATTCTTTTTCTGTTCTATCTACATTTTTTATTTGTATTTGTGTGTGTGTGTGTGTGATAATATGTATAATAAAAACCTTGCTACTTGTACTGCGTTAGGCTAACCAAGACTTGTCATAGCACTTGCATTTTTTTTTTGCTCTCTTGTTCATTTTGATTGCTACTATTGTCATCATTTGTAAGTCGCTTTGGATAAAAGCATCTGCTATATGACTAAATGGAAATTTAACCCAGAATGACTTAAAAACTAAAAACAGACAGACAGAACAAATGATCAAATCAACATCAGACAAAATGAGAAGTGTCTTTCTGTTAAAGAAATGACAAAGACAGAACAAATGAACAAACGACAGACCGAACAGATGAACGAATTATTGATCGATCTAGATATAGGGAGATAGAACACTAGACAGATGGATAAACAAAATGATAGATAGATCGACAGACAGAATGATATATGAATGGATAGATAGACTGTTTGATGGATGGAAGGATGGATAAATTCAACTTCAGTGATTCTTGAGTACTTTCTGGTTGCTCTCTGTCCTCTGATAGCCCTGTTTCTCTTCCTCCACATGCATCATATTTGTGCCTCTATTTCTGTTCTGGTGTTCTTCTCTCGTCTAAGAGCATGAAGCCTTGACTCCTCCAGCGTTTATGGAGCTCGACACTCTGCCGGTGTTCTCTCACATCAAGGCTTGCTCTCGTAATCGTCTCTCCCTCAGGCACAGAGTGTCTCTGATTAATGACTCTATCAAAGCAGCAAACTAGAGTGAAGTTCAAGCAGGCACGTGCAGAGGGGAGGGCGTTGGGTGCTTGAGCACCTGCCCCTTTGCCCCTTGGTGCCCAAAGTGCCCTTTTGTCAAAGCAAAATTTCCTCTAATTTTTTTTTGTCATAACATACCCTTTTGTCAATGCCTGCCCATGCCAAATCTAAATATTAGTAAAATTTCTGAATAATAATTTAGCCGTCAATAAGATGACGCACATGATGACCTTTCACCTGACGACGACGACCTCATCCGACCGGGAAGATTCGTCCCGCCGCACGCGCATTTTTTAATTGCCAGAGGATATTTTCAACACTACGGAAGCTGGTAAGTGGCGTTTCATTCTCAGCGAAGTGATTTTGATATTTATTTACTTATTATTATTTTACAAGAACGACGTGATGTTAGAACATGCAGATATGTTGTTTATATATATTGCGGTGTGTAGCCTGTAGTGTAAAGTAACATCAGCGTGCTGTTTGAGGGAGAATCGTTTCACAGGCATCGAGGGCAGAGGCGTCATGCCCATTTAAAGATTTATGAGCCAAGTGGATTTTAAATGCAGCTTCCAAATTCAATGCTAAATTCAAACCTGTGTTCGCTGGCTGGCGCTGAGCCAGAGACAGACGCGTTCGTATATCGCTTCATGATAACCAATCAGAAACGATTCTGTTGCGCTTATGAATGCAATGGCCAATCAGAGACGTGCAGAAGAGTCGTCACTGAAACGCGCTGTTTTGTTCACTTGCTCGCTGGCTGAATTATTTAGCGAATTCTCTCATCAGAAACAACAAAAGTGCAGATGTGCATAATGTAATGTAAAGTGCTTCAGTGATTTTAATGGGAGTTTTTGAGAGTGCCTGAACTCTGGCTAGACTGAATGAAAATGTTTTTTGATAATGTAAATGTTCTTTACTCTCTGTAAAATGAAAGTGTTAAAATGAGTAACTTACAATATTGTTATTAAAATTTACATTAAATGCAAATTCAGTCATATTGAAAATATTTTATGGCATGATATGGCACTTAAGTAAAAAGTTGGGGTATAATGTGTAGTTAATAGATTACACTACTTTTCCATATATTGATCAAATAACAATCTATAAAGGTGCAAAATGCGTTTACTTACACGTTTGAGAATCGAGATATTTCCTGATATATTAAGCATGTTTGGAATTGTTTTGAATAAAAAGGAAAAATAAATAAAACATAAGCCTATATCAGTTATACAGTGCTTTCGTAGCATGACTTATACCCCCCCCCCCCCAATGTGCCCCCTCAAAAATCATGAATGCATGACGCCCATGATCGAGGGGTCTGGTCTTTTTATGTTATTTGACTAAACTATTATTATATTACAATATTTATTTATTTTTTAACACGTAGAGTGCCTTAAAAATAATTATCACAACACTGGTAAGGCTTATTCAGATTTTCTCATTCTCTGAATTATCATTATGAAAATGAAAACAATTCAGAAATGAATTAAAATATAATTATATTTTAAATGTGACACAAATATTTTTTTTTCTACAATAGCAACAGGGTTTACGACAGCAAGACCACTTTAGCCTGTAAACTCAATATCTCTCTGGAAATAAATTTACAAATATCAATGTCAATATAAAATGAATAATATACCTGGCCTGCCATCAAAGTGCAGTGTTAAGGAGATGAATAACATATGTAGCCTGTCATTTGTTAACATTGCAAAGGTGTTCAATTTTAGACAACAAGAACTACAACAGTAATAATAGTATTAATCACTATATTCCAGTGTATCGGTTGTTTAATGTTTTGTATCAATATTTAAGGTGGACTTATTGATTAGGTGCAAGAGTAGTAGTGATGGCTAAAATACTAGATTAATGCTGAAATAGTAAATTGAGCCTTGTTCCTAGATGGACAGAGAGTGGAAAGTAATAGATCAGATGGGGAGATGGAGATAGAGGAAGAAAAAGAGGGACATGTAGAGGCACAATTGACAGAAAGAGAGCAGGTAACAGCAAGCTAGGAGACAGAGGTTGGTGAGAAAGAGGAACATGTAGAGGCACGAGTGTTTTCTATAGTTTTTACTATAACAGCTCTTCTTAATTATTCTGTAGAACAGAGAAGAAAAAGCCATCATGTTGGGACAATTTAAGACATTTCAGTTTCTAATCCCAGAGTTATTCCATTAGAACAGACGACTCTGGCACTCTGCGTTGAGTTGAAAGATAATGTTAATGTCAACTACATCTATTATTTGCTGAATGATGTGCGCTTTTAACTTTCATTGGGCTGGTAGACACACAAAACTCAGACAAACTGAAGCCAGACATATCGATTCTCTGCTTAAACCATTTCCTCTTGTGCCTGACTTACTGTGTCCTGATGTAGCCTGTGGCTATGTCTCAATCCACACACTAGTTCAGCAGTAAGCACACTACCCAGGGAATCAGACACTTCCAGGTCCTGGAATTATTGCTCACTAGACAACATTCTCTGCTTCAGGTCAATGAATGATCACATGGGTTTAGTAAACATGGTCCTTACTAGTAGTTGAATGTAATTGCTTCGTAAAATGATTCACTGTTTCAAAGTTCTTGAAATGCCCCATGATTGTCAAAACAACAAAAATGCAACATAAATGCCCTAACATGCATAAAAAGTGTAATCTATTAAATGAAATGAATACATTCTTCATTTGCAGGACTGTTTTGTTTTTTGTTTTAAGGATTGTTTGGTTAATCAGACCAATAAGAGACTACTTAAAACTATATACAGTACAAACTGGTTCTTGAGTTCACAAAGATTATCACCTACTTGTGACAACTAACATTTTCTAAAATTTTGGTGGTTTGATACGGGCTCTGAATAACTGATTTGATACACATTTTTCACAAAGGTTTGGAAGCTTCATGAAACAAGCACTGAACACATTGAAAATCATCAAATCAGACCAGCCTAATCACCTCAGACTGGTTAAAGCCTGTTAGATGGATGGATGGATGGATAGAAAGAGGGATAGATGCATGGGTAATGGATGGATGGATAATAGATAGATAGGTGGATGGATGGATGGATGGATGATAGATGGATGGGTGGATGGATAGAAAAAGGGATAGATGTATGGATAATGGATAGATGGATAATAGATAGATATGTGGATGGATGACAGATGGATAGATGAATGGATGGATAATAGATGGATAGATGGAGGGATGGATAATAACTGGATAGATGAATGGATGGATAATAGAAGGATGGATGGATTATAGTTGGGTGGATTAATGGATGATAGATCGTTAGGTGTATGGACGGAGGGATGGATAGATGGATAATAGATGGATAAGTGAATAGACAAATTGATTGATGGATAATAGATGGATAGATTAATGGATGGATAGGTGGATGGATAGAAAGATAGATTAAATTAAATTAAATTACATTTATGCATTTAGCAGACGCTTTTATCCAAAGCGACTTACATTGCATTCAGGCTAACAATTTTTTACTATCATGTGTTCCCTGGGATGGATGAATAGATAATGTATCGATGGATAATAGATGGATGGATAGGTGGATAGACAAATGGATGGATGGATGGATAATAGATAGATAGGGGATAGACAAATGGATGGATGGATGGATGATAGCAGTATATATGGGTAGATGGATGATATTAGATGGATAGGTGGATAGATGATGTACTGTATGTATAATTGATGGGTGGATGATGGATGATAGATCAATAGGTGGATAGATGGATGGATTGATATTTGGATAATAGATGGATAGGTGGATAGATGGATTGATGGATGGATGGATAATGGATGATAGATGGATAGGTGGATAGATGGATAATAGATGGATAGATGGATAGATGGATTGATGGATGGATGGATGGATGGATGGATAATGGATGATAGATGGATAGGTGGATAGATGGATAATAGATGGATAGATGGATTGATGGATGGATGGATGGATGGATAATGGATGATAGATGGATAGGTGGATAGATGGATAATAGATGGATAGATGGATTGATGGACAGACAGACAGACAGACAGACAGATAGATAGATAGATAGATAGATAGATAGATAGATAGATAGATAGATAGATAGATAGATAGATAGTGGATGATGTATGGATGGATAATAGATCGATAGGTGGATGGATGATAGAAGGATAGATGGATGGAAGGAATGAAGGATGGAGGGATAGATGGATGGATAATAGATTGGTGGATAGACACTGATCAATGCCTCATGTCTTTGCCAGTTTTAGATGCGCTCTGAATCACTAGTTTGAAACAAATTACTCCCAAAGCTTCATGATGCAAGCACCCATCATTAGTGCTAAACCCTCAAATACCATAAAAATAGACTGGCCCGACCACCTCAGACTGGTTTAAGCTGCCCTAAAGAGGGAATTGTGCAGCAGTGTGCGATTGCAGTCATATTCACCGTCCAGGTCGTTCTCTGGCGTCTCGGCCGCGTGCCACTCACTGCTGGGCCCCGTGCCATTGACCGTCATGGCTGCCACCTGGAAGCTGTACTGGCTGCCTTTCTCCAATCCTGTCAGACAATAAACAAAGAGCCAGAGTCACAGTGTGCATGTGTGTGTATGGGTGTATGTGTGTGTGCCATTATTATTTGTGATTCTAATTAGTAAACAGCAATCAGTCAAGGCAGCAAGGTAAACAAGGTCTCCAAACCTCATCTAAACAGATCAGGATGCATTTCCATCATGTGTAAAGATAAAAAAAACGCAATTATGATAGCAGGGTGCTGTCATCCCTGAATACCCTGGAGTGTGGGGAATTAGCATAACACACTCCAACGGCACTGTGAAATGAATCCCTTCAGAAATAGCAACTTAGCGAGATATCCATCAAGGGAATAATGGAAATGAATATGATTTTCCAATAAATTCAGAAATCCTATTCAAACAAACCCACATCTTCGCTCCCAAAACCCGGAGGACGACAAATCTGGCGTGATGCGTTGACTTCTTTAGCATGCATAGAATCCGGCATTAAAGAAACAAAGCGTGCATCGCATGAGAAACACAGGAATCTGTTCTTCCATTCAGATAAGGGCCTTAACCACCGTAGACATTCATTAATAATTAGAAAGGGAAAAGCAGCACTCTTTTTAGGATGACAGTCTGCCTCTGCTGTCTTAAAGCCTGGTTAGGTTGATAACTATAAAGATAATGATAAGGATATAGTTCACAGTCCACACCACACTTATAACGATAAAGGCACAGAGAATCGATATCATTGGAATCACATTCAAAATGTTTTTTTTTCCAGCTGATGAACAATACAAACATTGACACCCAATCTGAATCCCTCCTGCTATAACAAGCTTGAGGATTTAAAGTGGCAGACAAGTGTGTGCTTAGAATTAACAGACGATATCATTTAAAATTGAGATTTAAGATTTGCTAAAAGCGCCTGCCAATTGCATAAATGTAGATGTAAATGAAAAAATCATCTGCTGCCAGGAACGCTAATGTCTAAATATTTAGAGTTATCTTTATAGTTATTGTTCATGGTGTGAACGGGGCTTAAAAGCGGTCGTCAATGTGAAAATGATCTCAAATTGTCCATTTTGATGAGTATTCATGTAAAACACACCCGGTTATGCCTTAAGCGAATATAAACTGTTGGGGAGAGGTGTAAAAAGTACCTGAAAACCATACTTGAGTAAAAGTACATACCTTACATTGAAAATTACTCCACTACACCTTACAAGTCACCAATAGCAAAACAACTTGAGTAAAAGTATTAGAGTATCTGATTTTAACAGAACTTAAGAATTTCACTTATACTAAATATAGGCTCAAAAACTGTAATGTTGTGGAGAAGCTGAGAAAACAGGAAGTGGCAAGGATGTGTGAAGACATTTAATGGAAAAGCTAGAACAAACAATAAGCCAAAAACCACAGGAAACAAAGAACAGAATGACGGCAAACAGACAACCAACCACTACATTCAACAACTCTAGGGCTATATGTACAGTATACAGGAGGCTTACAAGCTAAGATAAGATACAGACACGATACAAACTGACTAAAAGCACCACAGGAGAAAGGAAGTGACATAAAAGTCCAAGACAAGGCACAGAAAACACAGAAAAACTAGAACGAGCTGATTTTTTTAGGACAGCAATCACGCTTATTTTCTAAAACCAAAATAAAACTGAACACCTCAAAATTGCAAAAACAATCAAAGTTGACAATATCTTTGGTCCTCGGTACAGCTACATAGTACCCAAAAAGATACTTAAGTACAGTAATTAGTTAAATTTACTCAAGTACTTTAAACCTCTGTTGTTGGGAGAATAGCAGATGTGTGTATCTGTATTTTGAATCTGTGTATTCAGTTTTAAAGTAATTTTTAATTTAGTTGCTGTTGTCTGTGTCTTTATTGTCAATGAACCAACAAAAGGAAGAGAGAAAATCACTCACTGCTCTTGAATGAATCACTTTAGTAGCCCTAATATGGATTAATCTAATTTTAATGTGTATAAATAAGTGTGTCTGCTTGAAAGAATGAAGGATGTTGTATGCATATATGTTATAAAGTATTATAACCATTGGTATTTCAAAAGAGGACCATGTTCTTGTTTCTTTATGAGAAGTTGTAGTGTCTGTTTTGGCTTTTGTTTCTTGTTCACTGTTTTCATGTCTCTTATTTTGTAGTTTGATTCATGCCGTTTGTGTCATGCTTCCCTTGCCCTCATGTATCTCTGTCTTGTGCATGTGTCATGTTCTCATTGGCTATTGTCTTGTCATGTGATTTATCAGTTCTGTTAGTTCATTGGTTGTTGTAGTCATGTGCCTTGTTCCCCATTGGTTTGTTCTTGTCATGTGACATGTTCATTGTTGTATAAGTAGTCATGTTTTTGCCATTTGTGCCTTGTCGTGTATTAACGTATGTAACCTGCTGTCGGTGAGTCCAGTCTGTTCAAGTCAAGTCAAGTCAAGTCTTTGTTTCTGGTTTGGATTATGTTTGGATGTTTTGGTTTTCACTGTAAATAAACTGCACTTGGGTTCATCTACGCTCGCCTTCAGTGGACTGATCGTTACAGAAGTAGATTTATATAATTTTGAGATAAAGATGAAAAAAAAGTTATGTGTCAAAGCAGTAAATCTGTGTCTATATTGCATGTTTTATCTGGGAATTCATAATGAGTTTATAAATTTTATAGAAATGCTTAATAAATGGATTACACTGTAACTAAACTCATTAGATTTTAGTTAACTAAATTTACTGTAGATTTAGCCGACTAAAACTAGACTAACACTATAACCAATTAATATGTGACTAAAACTAAATGACATTTTAGTCCAAAGACTATAACTTAAACTAAATCAAAATTTCCTTTCAAAATTAACACTGGCAATGAAGCTATTTTACTAATAAAAGTCGTTGACAAAGTTTCTATGCTCCTGAACATTTGTTTGGGCAGTGCAATCACACAAGAGTGGTGTATGTGTGTGTCATTAATACAGAACTGGGATTAAACTAGGGATGCAACGATACCAATTTTTCCGAACCGATCTGATCCGATCCCCAAAATTTGGAGTATCTGCCAATTCCGATCCGATTCCAGTGCAGTTTTTTATTTAGATCAATGTAGAATTTCTATACTTCTGTGTGTTGACCTGATCATCACTTTTTTTGTGTGTTAAACACAATCTGCTAAACAGACAACTTCATTTGAATGAAACATAACAAATTAAAAAATATATAATGATGGACAATGTTGAAGTATAACGCAACCTCTGCCTTACACTGAACTATGGAACCGCTTCAGAACACTTTGAATATAGTGCACAAAACTTTATGGTGCTTTATAATGTTTTTGTGCCTTTTGTGGAGCTTAAACATAACACGGAATAGTATACGCACTATACTGGATTTGGATCAGTCTCATCTGATGATACCGGATCCGACAGAATAGGAGCCGATACTGATTCTGAGTATCGGATTGATGCATCCCTAGATTAAACAGGCTTGAAACATATGTTTTGTCCCCCCCCCCCAGTGTTCAAGACATGGTTAAGGCCTTGATTCAGATGCATGTGATGGAAAACATCCAGCATCATGTTGTGCAGACAGACTCACCTGTGAACAGGTACCAGAGGTTGTTGGGTTCGATGGCCTCCTGCTCCCCCCGCCGGCCTGTTTTGCGATGGCGGATCTTGTATCCGGTGATGAATCCGTTCTGTGTGTTTGTAGGTGGAGGATGCCAGCTCACCTTAATGCTCTGAGACACAGACGAGGAACAAGAACTGAGCTCATCCAGACATCAGCATGGCATCCGTTTATCGGCTAGAGCGTGTGGAATATCAGTTAAATGCAAGATTACAAATATACAAATAAACACTTCAGTTTTAAAATGTTTACGGAATCTCTTCTGCTCATCAAAGCTGCATTTACTTGATCAAAAATACAGTATTTTCAGCATCATTCCTCCAGTCTTCAGTGTCACATGATCTTCAGAAATCAGAATAATATGATGATTTACTGCTCAAGAAACATTTCTGATTATTATCAATGTTGAACACAGTTGTGCTGCTCAATATTTCTGTGGAAACTGATGCATATGTTTCAGGATTCACAGATGAATAATGTTAAAAAGAACAGCATTTATTTGAATAGAAATCTTTTGAAACATTGTCTTTACTGACACTTCTGATCAATTTAATGCATCCTTGATAAATAGAAGTATTAATTTCTTTCCAAAGGAAAAAAAAATAGCATGTTAATTGCTGCTGCTTCTGCTCATTTTTATTACCGTTCAGACCTTTCCTGCCATCTGTATTCTGCATGGATGCTTATTAATTATGCAGGGAAAGGCATTTAATTGTTCAGTAAAGCAGAGGAAGATATGCATTTAGTTGACAGAGTCTTTAGTATGAGCATAACTTACTGACGAGAAACTTCAGCGGGTCAACGCAAATTTCTCTCTCTCGCTCTCTCTCCAAAACTCCCAAACACAGATTCATTAACCTTCACTAACAGCCCTGAAACAGATATAAACTGCACAGTGCAGGAATGCCATCATATGCTCAGTGGCATCCTGAGTCTGCGCTTATGCCATCTGCCCGTTAACATGCAAATAAAGCAATTAAAATTCATAGCACACCACTGCCAGCGTGACACGTCCATCCCACTTCAGCCTCATAACAGCGACCGGCCAATCCTGCGGCCAGCGGCACACACTGCATTCATTAACATTCACTGGCACTCGTTCCTGGGTTTGGAGACTAATCTAAATTGATTACAGCTCGTGTGTGTGTGTGTGTGTGTGTGTGATTATGGCGGTGGTTCAGGATTGTCATTTTGGCCCCATCATGGTGTTAATTATCCTGTGTTATACAGTGAGAATCAACTCAGAACAATGTGTTGCTGCACGGATCTGTGTGTGTGTGTGTGTGTGTGTTTTCATGGGTTGATGCAGTTCTTCAAATCTGAAATTAATGGATGGCAGACATATAGTGTAGTTTGTCATCAGCATTGCATCCAGAGTGCAATCAATGCAAGTGTGCTTCTCTTTTAGATCAGTTTCACTTCTGATGGAGCAACAGTTTGGTGTTTGCACGTCAGTGGTGTTAATCTTAATGAAAACTATTAACTAAACTAAAGTTGAATTCAAATAAAATAAAAACAAATACTAGATGAATAGATTACTTAAAAATAAGAAATACTAACTAAAATAAAAAGTAATTCAAGTTAAATGGGTAAAAAAGTAATTAAAATGAGAAAAGCACAATATAAAATTACTAAAAGAAATAAAGCTGAAATGAAATGCAAATATTTGATGAAAAACTTAAAAATAAGAACAGCTGCTTTGGCGACTATATGAAATAAAACAAATTAAAGTACTAACATTATTACAAATAGAATAAAATAATTAAAGTCATATAGAAATATTTTAAAAAACGAATTAATAAAAATGGCAAAAGACATCACAAAAAAAAATCTAGGTACTAAAATTAATTAAAACAAAAAATGTAAATAAAATGCAATTCAAATTATAAAGAAACAAAAACTAATAAAAAAAAATTGCTTAAAACAAAATGAATTTAAAAACTGAACACGATCAGATCCAGACAGATGAAGAGAACCCAGAGCTCAGGACATCAGAAAGATGAAGAGCGCAGCTGTTTATCAACAGAACTGCAACCCTTTTGTTTATTTTTATTTTTTTGGAAAAAGTTTGTATCTCACAGTTATTTTTTGTATAATTGCGAGTTTGTATTGCAATTCCGATATGGTCTCTCACAATAATGTTCAGTTTATACGTCACAAATCTGACTTTATATTGCAATTCTGCTTTTTTTTCTTAGAACTGCGACTTTTTATTGTCTTATTATTTTAGACTGTCATCTGCTTCTCTTGTCTGTTGTGAAGCACATAATTAATCTGCAGGGTAAACCGCTCAACTTTATATTCCACATCACTCTGAATCATCAGACGAGACCAGCCTCTCGACTGAATCCTAATGAAAGGAAAAGCCAGTTAACGACTCCTAAAATCTATAAATATTTAAGATGCTGTCACTGTTGCTGGTGTGGACTCAGATAAAGCGTGGCGTGGCTCTCTGACCTGCCCTCTCTCTCGCCTGCTGTATTTGTTTATAGAGGCCATCCGTCTGATTCTGCCATTAATAACCACTAGCAGCGCAGCAAATGATGCACAAATAGACAGTTTAATTTTCTAGTGAAAAATAAAAAATGTTTCAGTCTGAAAATGACCCTGCTGAACATGATGCATCGCTGTGCCTCTGCCGGCATGAAAAGAGCAAGCTTTGTGAAATATAGTTGTGAACTCAGATCGAACATCTCAGTCTCACATTGCCATTGCATTCATATTTAATTCTTGAGAATATCAGGAAGAATCATTAGCGTCAGGGTCACACATCCCACGCAACACTCATGAATTTTAAAAGACGGATTCCCAACGCTCACTGTCTGAACACACTGTTGATGGTTTAACGGCCGTGAGCTGAGCTGTGTGATAGAGACGGGTCATCATTCTGCAGTGTCAGATGGACTTTGTTGCTCTTTGGATGGGCAGAAGTGCAGCGGCACACAATGAAAACCAATCTGTTATCGGGACGCTCAGACAAAGCAGCTCATTACAGTGTGACGACTGGAGGACAAACACACACAGACACACACACACACATACTCTCACACACACACAAGTTATCCAGAAAAGACTGCACTGGAGTACACAAGGTTGACCAAAACCGGTCAAGCCACCTTATTTCTATATTGCTTCATACAATTCTGATTTCTGTTTCAAAGCAGCTTCACAGTGATAAAACTACAAGTATTAACAATTTCCTCATTAAATTAAATGAAACCAAATAAAATTTAATATAAATATTAGATGAAAATTTCTAAAACCAAAATAAGAAATGTTGCATTGGCCACTGATAGAGCACAACAAGTTTAAGTAGAATTACTACAAAAAAAAAAAAAAAATAAAAAAAAAAAATCTAAATATAACTGTAGTAATAAAAATAAATAAAAAAGTAATAAAATGACAAAAAAGCAAAAAACTAATTTAATAAAACTTTAACTAAAATTCTAATGAAAAATCAGAATATGAAAAAAACAGCTAAAACTAAATAATTTTAAATACCAGAATATAATAGTATATAAAGAATGTATTTCTTTCTTTATTTAAAAAATTAAATAAAAAAAAAATCGAAGCTTAGTGAGTAAAATATGAATTATGAAAAAAAATAAGCAGAAGTACTAAAATTGTATTATATTACACTGAATTGAGTCAAATGTAATCAAATAAATGTCTAATTTAAAAATTGCAAAGAATGACAAAAAAAATATAATAACATAATTACTAACACTTGAATAAACTGAGAATAAGAAAATGAGCTAATTCAAAATATCTTAATAGATATTACATATTTAATATATCTAATATAAATACTTGCATATCATAGTGTTTAAATAAAATCTGCAATACAATTATATAATAAAAATAACAAATATATCCTAATTGAATTGATAATATAAGTATATGAAATATTGAGATAAATTCTTGACATGACAGAGATAAATTCTTAGAAAACACAAAATGTATTTAAATATTACAAAAGGCTTTTTTACTATAATAATATAATATAATATAATATAATATAATATAATATAATATAATATAATATAATATAATATAATATAATATAATATAATATAATATAATATAATATTGAATGTGAAATACGGTGCATGCTCCTGATGATGATATGATCACGCGTGTAATATCCTGTCACCTGTGTGTGCGCTGAACCTCAATCATTCAATCAATCCAGTGAATCCTGGGAATTCAATCCAGTCCTCTACAGTTCAGACTGACCCAGATATTTGCATATCATCTGTAGATGTCTGCATGACCAGCCAAATCATCTCATGAGTGGAAATAATGTGTGTTTGACTGCTTCAGGGTTGGTTAATCAGAGCTTGACAGATATAAACAAACACACACTAATATGAATGAATAATGAATGAAGCCCTGCTGAGTGCTTTTCATAACACACACATGCTCAACCCAACCATACAGAGCTAAAATCAGGACTGAGGCTTTAGGAAAACACTTCAGACTCATTTGAGTCCATGACAGTCTCCTCTTGTGTTAATACTGAGTGAATGCAGTTGAATCATAACTCACCCGTGAGTAGACGACCTCCAGTGAGATGTTCTGCGGTGGAGCGCTGGGCACTGCGGACACACAAACACACACCACAGTTATCAGAATCAACACTAATGCACCCCACGGGTCACCTGATAATGGCCCTGGAGATAGTTAACCAGTTTAGTTAAGTTAGGGAATCTATCTCTCTCCAGTGGGACAGCAGCAGACGGATGTTCTTCCATCAGAGGGACACAATCAATCTGTCAATGAGGCTTCAGATAAACAGACGGTATCTGAGAAGCTCTGCAGGTCAGGAGGTTATCTGAGGACTCGCTGCATGAGTTTGGACTAATAGTTTGGAACATTAATGATTAAGCTAAAGACTGTGTGTGAGTGTGTGTGTGCATACATGTGCACATATGGTGTGTGTGTGTGTGTGTGTGTGAGTGTGTGCTTGTATATGCACATGTGAGCAAGTTTGTGCATACATGAGTGTGTGTGTGTCTGTGTGTCTGCATGCATATTCTTGTGTGTGTGCCTGCATGTTTGAGCAAGTGTGTGCATGCATATGCGTGAGTGTAAGTTTGAGTGTAAGTGTGTGTGTGTGCACGCATGTGAATGCATATGTGTGAGTGTGTGTGCAAGTGCATACTTGTGCATGTGTGTGTGCATGCAAATGCGTGTATGTATGCATTTGTGTGTGCATTGATATGCATGTGTGTTTATTTGTGTATGAACGTGTGTTTGAGTATGTGTGTGTGCATATGTGTGAGTGTCAGCATGCAAATGCATGTATAAGTACATTTGTGTGTGCAATGATATGCGTGTCTGTGTACTTGGATATGTGTGTGTGTGCATGCATATGTGTGTACGTAAGTGTGTGCATGCATGTGTGTGCATGGATATGTGTGTATGTATGCATTTGTGTGTGCGTGAGTGTGTGCATGCATATGTGTGTGCGTGAGTGTGTGCATGCATGTGTGTGTGCATGCATATGTGTGAGCGTGAGTGTGTGCATTCATGAGTGTGAGCTTGCATTTGAGTGAGACTGTGCATGCATATGCATATATGTATGCATTTGCGTGTGCATGGATATGCATGCGTGTGCATGCGTATGTGTGTGCATGCATATGTGTGTGTGTGAGTGTGTGCATGAATGTGGGTGTGTATGCATATGCGTGTATGTATCTGTGTGAGTGAGTAAGAGTGTGTGTGTATAGAATGCCACCACACAATTTCATTAGCGTGACACGAGGGCCTTTAATTAAGCAGTGAAATGAGGAAGGAGCAGTAGCGGCTCATTTGAATCATTCTGCCGCGTGTCTCTAATGGAAGCTGACATGCAATAAATTCCCACAGCCTCTTAGAGCCACGCTGAAGCTAATGCAAAGAGACACTGCGGCCAATGAGAGAAAGACACGTGCGGGTTAAGCTGCTCGCACAGACATCTGGAGAAAATCACACCAATATGAGACAAAGAATCAGAGGAGTGCATGATGGGAATGGATCGGAGCGAGTGGGAGAATGCAGCAGGTCTGAGCAGCATGTTAAGAAGCTGGTGCTCGTCTTGCTGTCTCTCTTAAAGAGCCACGTGCTGCATCTCCCCATTTTACATCAGCTATAAACCAGTGCTCGACTGATGGGATTTTTAATGACTGGTGCTGATTTCAGCACTGCAGGCTTTTACATGACAGAGACATCACAAAATTATATCACATAACATAACATCACAAAATTAATTTCAATATTGCATCAGGCTTATAAAATAAAATATATAATTAAAGAAATATATTATATAATAAAACATAATTCTTGATATTAGTGTATCTGTAAGTCACTTCAGATAAAAGCATCTCCTAAATACTAAAATAAAACAAAATGTTCATGCACATCTCTGAATTCGGTGACACATCTAAATCTACAGGACGAAATCGACAGGCTCCATTCAAACAGTTCAAGCCGGGTGATGCTGATAAGAGCCAGTGATTGAATCTTTGAAAATTGCTGCAAACATAATCCTGAGGTTAACACATAAATCAATCACCTGATGTTAGACAGCTAATGAGAAGGGCTGCTGGGAAATATAACCAGCTTTAGCATTCAAGCATCGCTGCTGCATTGAGCTGCAGCTAAAACAGGCTACAGAGAAGCATGAGAGATGAACAAACGGAAGCTACATCAGCTCCAGCAGATTCAAACGAAGCACAGATCAGAATAGACATTTATTATTTAATTTAATTTAATTTAATTTAATTATTTTTTATTTTAATTAATTAATTAAAATTAATGTGTGTGTGTGTGTGTGTGTGTGTGTGTTCTCTCTCTATCCCTCCAGTGACTCTAATTGAATCCCAGGGAAGATCCCGGCTGCTTCTTGAATGCAGATGCAGTGGAGCTGCAAACAAATCAAACGTGTCTTAAATGTCTCATGTCAGACTGTCAGAGTTGAGTGGCACGCCGTGAAATTGATTGACGCTTCAGATGTGACGGCTTTAATATTACTGCCACATCAAAGCCGTCATTAGTGTGTGGTTAACTGGATGTCTTATGGAAACATCTTGTGAACGCTGTGACCCGATCGCAGTCGTGATTCATGGGTTTATTCCAGGTTCAGCGCTGAAGGTCCAGTCTTACCGTCTGAGAGCGTGGTGATGAGCATGTCTGTATCGGAGAGGCCCGGTCCGTGTCGATTGACCGCCAGCACTCGTAACGAATACTCAGTGAACTTCTTCAGTCCCTCCATCCTGTAGCTCTGACCCACCACCTCCACGTTCTGACCAACAGAGAGAAACAAACACCACAGTCAGACCACATTATGCTAATGAGCCTTCAGTAAGCCCCGCCTTACAGACATCAGCGGCCAATCACCAGCACTCACCAGTCAGGCTTCTGTAACAATGTATCATAATAATTTCTAATTCTATCTTTTCTAATGTGAGAATGAAACAGGTCAACTAAACGGTCTTTTTAAAGACAATAATCAGTGGTGGCCAAAATGTATTTTGTACACTAGTATTTCCAGCAGCTTAAAATGATTTTAAGTCAGTTATTTCTATCTTTTGCTGCGATGTGTCAGTAGGAAAGATCAGTTTACATTCAGTTTGGCCATTAATTGTAATAATGCATTGAGATGTGATCTGATCTTCATCAGTCTGTCTGGAGTGACATGAAGAAACAGAACACACTGAGACAGACTCAATCCGGAAAGAAACTCCTGCAAAGCTCCTGAGAAACTCTGCTCAAGTGCATCGAGGGCAAAGTCTGCTTTAAACAAAAACATTACTCACACCGAATATTGATTTCATTTAGTTAAATGATAAAGAAAACATCTTGATTAGAATACTGTAACTCATTTTGGCCAGCACTGTATTTATCAATGAATTCAGACAGTTTCAGTGTTTGTTAATCAGGTGGACTCGGACCTGCTCTTTTGCGGTGGACGTCTCGGTCCACAGCAGTCTGTAGCTCTGGATGGGGCCGCTGGTGTGGGACGGAGGATCCCAGGACGTCTGGATGGAGGTTGGAGACGCAGCTTCTGCCCGCAGGTTCTCCACTGGACCAGGAACCAGAACTACACCAACAATCAGATCCGGATTGAACAGACCAGAATTACTGCCTCTTCATGAGTTTGAATGTAATGCAAAAATGTAGTTTCATTAATTTGCTGATATGGCTGATGTTTTTTTTTACATGCGATTATAACTATATTTTTATATTTGGTTTTATTTTTGTTTGATTTTGCTGATACTGGTATTGGTCTGTTTATCTTTGCTTTGTTACAGTTAACAACTTTTTTTACTTGAAAACAAACAAATTTGGGGAAAAATGGTTACACTTTATTTTACGTGTCTTTGTTAAAGTGTTATTATACATTTAAGTACTGAGTAATATTAATTAACTACATGTACTTATTAAATGGTTAGGGTTAGGATTAGGGTTTGGTTCAGGGTTACTTGCATGTAATTATGCATCATTTATTTTTATTATAATATATATATATATATATATATATATATATATATTATAATAAAAATAAGTGTTTTAGTCATTTTGATTTTATATTTCTTTTCTTATGCCAATATAATTTTTAAGTTTCAGCTTTTAATTTTTAATTTGAATTTCAGAACTTCAACTCAAACTAAATTAAAACAAAAAAATTTGATATTTAGCTAAAATAAAATAAGTTTATTTTTATTTATTTATTTTACTGTTATCGAGCATCGCGTTAGTTCAGTCAGGCCACGTTAGTCACGCTTGCATCAGCTGACAGTCAGCTGTTCCTGAGGTGTACCAATCCAGTCTTGACACCTATCACCTGCGGTCTATTTAAATCCCCATTATTTGGTGTCTCTTCCATCGCATCGCTGCTTGCAATTAACTCCCTCCTCCAACCCCAACTCCACCAACTGAACCGTAATCCGATCTAACTTGTTCTTTCTTTACAGTGTCTTCATTGGAAGCAGTCTCTATCACATTTTGTTTACAACTCATGTAATTGTGAATTGTAATTATGTATGCTTATAATGGTTCTGTTCTGTACCCCAGGGGGGTTTGTCTTGCTGCTCGCCCCGCTCTGTCCATGCAGCCATGCTTGAACATAACCATACCACCAACACTAACTGTATGCAATTATAATTGTCATAAATATACTTGACGGAAGTGGTCCTGATTGAAATATATTTATTGGATATGTAGTCATTTTTTATGTTTTTCAGTTCAGGACAATAACCCTGTTTCAGATTCTGAACACCTGAGATGAGTGTCAGGGCTGTGAGATAAGAGATAACACATCTGAAACGGACTGTATGCAGATGAGCTCTACGTTTACATCATATTCATATTTCAGAGCTGAAGTGTGCTTTTCTTTCTGGCTGTTTGTGAGAAAGTGTCTGGACAGGAAAGGTCAGACGGATCAATCTCAGCACTCGCTCTCCATTAGAAAGCTTATAGAGCTCAAGTGAGTGTGTGAGTGTGTGTGTGTGTGTGTGTAATAATATAATGAAATCTTTCAGGCTGCTCCTCTGTGTGTCTTCAGGAGGAAATAGAGAATTATGGGATGTTTCAAACATCTGCACAAAATTGCTGACATTTACAGGGATCTGCAGCATCATCACAATCAGCAAACACACTCGACTTTCATTCCCCTCAGAGTGACTGAGACGTCTTCACAAGTTCTCCAGACATTACATATAGTGGTGTATATTTTGAGCTCAGTGCGACTCTTACGCTCGGGTTGCGTGGACAGTCGGATGGCCTCTGAGCTCTCTCCGGGCCCCTGCTCGTTATACGCCACCACCCTGAAGGAGTAAATGGCCTCGGGTCTGAGATTACTGACCGTCAGCTGCAGACCCTCGGCCTCCGTCACGTTCACGCTGCGCTCCCTGATGAACAGACACGAACACACACACACACACACACACACACACACACACACACACACACACACACACACATCAGTGTTTGAACAGTCAGTCAAATAACATGTTCAATCAGTGACACAATCAGATCTAGACTCTAATGTTAAAGCATTAGTAAACACACTTTGCTCATCTTCACATCATATGTTGGCTAATTTTGTGCATCTTTTCACTTATCAGTGAGAGGATAATGCTCTTAAAGGGATAGTTTTTTAAATTTAAATTTAATGTGTATCTGCTTAACCCCGGGGCATCCAAGATGTTGGTGACTGCGTTTCTTCAGTAGAACAAAAACTGAGATTTTTAACTCAAACCGTAGCAGTTTATCAGTCTTATAATGGAAGTGAATGGGAATTACGGCTAAAACATACAATAAAACAACAAAAAAACATACACAAACAAAACCAAATTAAATCCTGCGGCTCGTGACGATACATTGATGTGCAAAGACACAAACCGATCAGTCTGTGCAAGAAACCGAACAGCATTTATATAGTTTTTTTACCTCTGATTCGCCACAGTGTCTGAACTGTTGGAACTCTCCTGAGCACGTTCAAAGCAGCAGGGGCGTGATGCGTCTTCTGCTTCTTCTTGCTTTATGGTGGATCACAGACTTATAAGTGCATTAGCGCCACCTAACTCTCAAATGGACCATTGACACTATCTACACTTTCTATTAGTAATATCAATTGTCTATTCGAAAGATAAGTGGCGGTAATGCACTTATAAGTCTGCGTTCCGTGGTAAAGCAAGAAGAAGAAGAAGAAGAAGATGCGAATGTGCTCAGGACAGTTCGGACATTGCAGTGAATCAGATGTAAAAAAAACCTGTATAAATACTATTCAGTTCCTTGCACAGACTGATCTTTTACATGACTCTCAAAGGCCCAGTTCCCAATTACTTCCATTATATGACTGATAGACTGCAACGGTTTGAGCTAAAAATCTTCATTAGTGTTCTACTGAAGAAACAAAGTCTAAAAATCACATTTAAATTTTTGTTTGATTTATCCCTTTAACTCTGCTTTACTGTTTGAGTCTTGGTTAATGTTAGAAACGAACACTAAACATGAAAAATTACCATTGTACACAAGCATTTTTTGTTAGTTTGTGTTTACTAACGCAGTAACTAATGTTAGCGTTTAACATATTACAACAAGGTCTCATTTTTTATATTGGATATAGATAGATTTTAGTATAAGAATGCATTTACCAGCATGAAACAACAATAAGGTATATAGATTTCGGAATAGCATTTATAAACCTTTGTTTATGTTTGTTAATAAAACATAATTGTTCATATCAGCTCACAATGTGCTGACTAATGTTAACAGACATAACTTTTAACTTTGACATCAGGCAGTAGATCAGTGGTTCACTATCTGTCAGTCGCTGCTTTCCAAGGCAGCTGTGAGCATCTCACTGTAGGTGTGCACACTTCCAAGTCCCAAGCCCTCACATATGGATGATTGTAGAGGTCAACCGATATGGGTTTTTCTCTGCCGTTTCCGATTTTTTTTTTGCCGATATGTTTGGAAGGTTTCTCTCCCCCTTCGTCTCATAAAATAGAGTTTGAGTAAATGATTATTACTTGGTACAAGATAGTCATAGTAGTAGTAGTATAGCCTAATTCATAGTATTAACACATGGCTCAAAACATGCACCTTCTCAAAACACTTCTGAAGCATGCTTTTGTTTATGTTTGTTTACACAGCAGTGTTTCCCACAGAGATGCAAATGCATATTGATTCTCTGATTCTCACAGACACAATTCAAAAGGTTTGTCTGAATTGAATGTGTTTCTGCTTTCACAGAAAAATGACTTGTTGCACTTATGAATATGATTACTTTGTGGCATCAATTCTAAGTCAATTCTAAGGGTAAAACATAGTTATGTTGAAATGGACATTTTCCCCTGCCAATGATAGCTGAAGCTGTGTGTCTCACACAGTGAGAGGGAGAGAGATTTTCCAGTATGGCATTCCACAACAATGCTTAGCCGCCCGCAGATGTGCCTGCCTATGACACTGGACTAGTTTTGCAGCACAATCGGCTGATTCCGATTAATTAAAAAAATTAAAATATCGGCCCGATTAATCAGCTGGCCTATCAATCTGTTGGCCTCTTGATAATTTGTCCCTGGGTGCAGAGCACGCTTCACATTTACATTCTGCCGCGGTTTCTTTCTTCCCGGAGATGCATGAGGAGGAAAAAAAAAAGTCTTGGACAGCCCCTTTTACAACAAGAAGCCACTCCTCTTCTTCCTCCATCCTCTCTACCCTCTATGGCATGGCCCCTCTTTTTCTGCTAGCCAATCGATATTTAACTTTGCCACCGCTCTAGTCCCTATCTCCAACAGCTCCTCAAACAAGACAGACTGTGATGGCAAGTCCACAGACTCATCTCGTTTGGCATCCGTGTCATCCCCCTCTGTGATGAAACAAGGGTAGGAAAGGAACACACAGTCTTAAACGCTGCTTGTCAGACTCAGAAATCTTGACAGGATTTGGTCATTATAAGACTGCAACAGGGCGTACAACAATAAATATGACATGACACACAGAGTGCTTACTGAACAACAGAAGCTGCCTCTACGCACAGGCTTTTATACTTCCTGGTCGCTACATCATACGGAATTCCCTTGGATGGATTGCACGTGTTCCCAAAGCGTTTCTTGATGCATTGTAAGTTCCAGAAGGGGAACAAGTGTTTCCATAGACACCTAATGTCATCATGACACAACTCATAGTGAACAACAGATAGGGAACGTCTTGGTTACAGACGTAACCCTCATTCCCTGATGGAAGGAATGGAGATGTTATGTCTCAATGCCACGACCTTGAACCAATCACTGTTGCAAGGATAGTTTCTTGGCTTCTTAGCATAAAACCTGAATAACTGGATGCACATTTCGCCTTATATCCAAGTATGCATGGGGACTGACTCAGCATGCAAAATCCACTAGCCAGATTTCATTGGTGTTTTCTCATAATCAGAGATGATTGGGGCGCCTGAGTAAACCCCTAATGTTGTCACTGTCACAGTCTTCACAGTCATGACACTGTGTTTTTCTGTGAGCACATGGCTTGTGTTGTTGTGTTTGTTTGGTGCCATGTGCTCTCTTCCTGTCTGTTGTCTGACTCCGCCCATCTCGTTACCTCTTTTATTTAAGTTGCTCCACCTGTGTCTCCCTTGTATCCCTTCCTGTTTTGTTGCCTATGTATTCTCCAGGTGTCTGTAATCCTGTGCTGATCCATTGTTTTTCCTTGTGTGTTCCTAGCCTGTTTGTCTGTTTTCCCCCCTTGGGGTTGTTTTTGTAATTTTTTGTTTCATTTTATTATTAAAAAGAAAGACCATTCTTCCTGCAGCTTGAGTCCTCACCAAATCTCTCCTCACGCACTCATGATAGTCATGACATATTACTCATGTTACAAAGTAAACTAATGTCAGCATAAAGAATGTTTAAAGTACTTTTTAAACTTTAAAGTAAGATGGACTGAGACGGACAACAATCCAATAAAATTAAACATGTTTCTATAAGTATACCAACGGATATTCATAATACAGGATAGATTAGGATGTGATGGGTTGAAACATGATATTATTTTGGCCACAGCTGAACACGTACCTGTTGATTCCCTCCTCTGAGAAGAAGATGCAGTAAGTCAGGACAGTTCCGCGCGGCTCCTCTGGGGGCCGCCAGCCGAGGCGCACGAAGCGGCTGGACACGAGGACAGGGGCCACATCACGAGGAGCAGAGGGGAGGACGCCTGAGCTCGGGGTCACTGGTGGGGGAGGAGAGGAGTAAGTCAAAGAGAAAGTGCGGGGCAGCTGGGGGTGTGGGGTGGGGGGCGTGGCCTCTGTGACCAGGGAAGGAGGGGCAAGGGGAGGGGCGGGGCATGTGAGGGGGAGGGGCAACACAACAGAACGAGAGGAGCATGAGCAATGAAATGAGAAGATAAGGAAAGAAAACACACACAAACAGAAGACATCAGGAAGAAAAGAAAAGAGAGCGATAAGGAAGATCACAGCATCAAAGATCAGGCAGCAGTAAAACACAGAGTATCAACACACACACACACACACACACACACACAGATGAGCAGCTGAGATGACAGCGAGCATTCGGTCACAGACAGAACACAACAGCATCAGATCAAGACTGGGATGAAATACACATGAATTCTGTCATTTGGACTGTTCATTCCTCCCAGTCTGGAGCTGTGAATATGTGTGTGTCTGTGTGTGTTGATAGTGATTTCACAGTTCTGATGAAATTCTCTCAATGTCACACGACACATTCACACTCAAACACACACATACTCTCACCAGGGAATTACTGTTATAACACACACACACACACACACACACATACAGTGGGTGTTGCAGTGATAAACACGCTCAGATTAAACACTCTGCTGAACATCCTCAAGACTCCACATTACTATGAGTAAAACATACACTATTATCTCTTCTGTTCATAAAGGCTCCATTTATTTGATCACAGATACAGTAAAACTTTTTTTTTTGGTAGCGCACCAGTGTACCTCCAAGACCTCATCAATAGGCAAAACCCAACCCGACATCTCCGTTCCTCTGATAGTCCCCAAGTCCAAACTCCGCACTATGGGAGATAGGGCCTTCCAGGTGGCTGCACCTCGACTTTGGAATACCCTCCCCAACCACCTAAGGACGCCACAATCTATTGAGGTTTTTAAAAATAATTTAAAGACTCACTTATTTTGTATTGCATTTTCTTAATATAATTCTGTTTTAATGCTGTTTTTGACAGTTTTTATGTTCAGTTATTTTATCTATGCACCTGTAGCAATTTGAGATGTGTTCTTCATGTGTAAAGTGCAATATAAATAAAATGTATTATTATTATTATTATTATTATTAATAACTTTTGAAATATTATTTCAGTTTAAAACAGCTGATTTCTCAGTGAATGTGTTAAACTGTAATTTATTTACACTCTTAAAAATAAAGGTACTTCACAATGCCATAAAATAACCTTTTGTCTAACTTTTAACATCTGAAGAACCTTTCTGTTACACCAAAGCCTCTTTGTAGCTAAAGAAGGTTCTTCAGATTACAAAAAATTAAGAAAGAGGTGGTTCTTTAAAGAACCTTTGACTGAATGGATCTTTTTGGAACCAAAAATGGTTCTTCTATGGAATCGGTTGAAGAACCCTTTGAAGCACCTTTATTTTTAAGTGTGTATTTGCTCAAAGCTTAATTTTCAGCATCATTCCTCCAGTCTTCAGTGTCACGTGATCTTCAGAAATCATTCTAATATGATGATTTACTGCTCAATAAACATTTCTGATTATTATCAATGTTGAACACAGTTGTGCTACCCAATATTTTTGTGGAAACCATTTAATTTTTTTTTCAGGATTTACAGATGAGGAAAAAAGTTCAGAAGAACAGCATTTATTTGAAACATAAATCTTTTGTAATATTATACATGTCTTTACTGTCACTTCTGAATAATTTAATGCATCCTCAACGAATCCTAATGAATAAAATAATAATCAATAAAATAATACATTTCTTTAAATAATTATGTTACAGATTTTTGATGAATGAAATTTCACAAGAAAACAGAAAACAGAAGAATGTTTTTCTGCAAAGTGAATTAATAGGATGTTGAAAGTTTCTCTGTATGAATAATAATACATATAGTAAGAGTTACCGATAATGTTATTTTTATTACTTTATATATATTCTGAACATATAAGGTATATTTAAGTACAGTATTTGCCTTCATATTTCATGCATTTTTTTCCTGCAAAGATATTTAACAGATTCATTTGTTTCAAACTTACACCATGCTGAACTTCATGTGTGCTTGAAATAGAACTTACTTTAACCAGATGGTTCATAAAGAATGTAAAGAGAATACTTCTTCAATAAAAAAAATAAATATAGGGAAGCATTCTTCTTCTATAGCGCCAGTTGCATGTGGTGTCCCTCAGGGTTCAACTTTGGCCCCGCTGCTGTTTTCATTGTATATGTTAACCACTGGTTCTATATTTAGAACATTGATGATACTCAGCTTTACATACCATTTAGGTGCAAAAACAGCAATTTTACGTTCTCTGCACTAGCTATCTACTCATTATTGCATTGAATAAAAATAAAAAAATGTTGTTTGTATCCAAGGTGTTAAACAATGTCGCTCCTCAATACCTTTCAGAGTTGATTACCAAACACAATCCTGTCAGATCACTCAACTCACAGACTACCCATCTTCTACAGGTACCCAGATCTAGAATGCAATGCAGGGGGGATAGAGCTTTTGCAGTAGCTGGACCCAAGTTATGGAAAAAATCACCATTATCTATTTGAACAGCGAATATAGTGTCCAATTTTAAAAGTCTATAAAAAAAACTCTTTATATTCTTGTGCTTTTAGTGTCCTGTGAATGTGTGTTTTAATTGTGGGTGAATACAGTCCACTTTGGTCAATCAAGTTGTTTTAAACATGCTTTATAAATAAATTAAACTAGAAACTTGAAATTTTCTGAAAAAAAAAAGCTGTATTTTTGCCATCGCGCCCAGTCCTAGGTTCTAGTCTTCTGCTTAGGTGGTCAAAGCGTCCCAAATGTCAGTGGTGTATTTCAGTGTAAGTGGCTCATTTCTGGGCACATGTTCCTCCTGACAATACAAAGCACATTAGTGCTGGAGCTCCTGAGCGCGATGGACAATAGCCGCTGAGGAACATGTCCATCGCCAGCCGTGGTTGAGACTACGATTCTGTGCAGCAGAGCAGACAAACGTTCCCTGAAGACTCTGCTCTCTGACGAGAACATGAGCATCAGACCTTTCAGTGATGAGTGATTTGCAGCTCAATAAACATTTTGTTATTTTTTATTTACCATTTGTATTATCAGTGTTGAACCAGTTCATATTTGATGCCTTTTATTTTATAGGAATTTTTGTGATTAATCAAAAGAACAGCATTTACTTAATCAAAAATACAGTAGAAAATTTTTATAATATTATTCCTATTCAAAACAACTGTTATCTATGTGAATCTCTGTTAAACATTTCTGATTATTATCAATATTGAAATCGTGCTGCACAATATTTTTGTGATACATTTTATTTTTCATGATCCACAGATGAACAGAAAGTAGTGTACTTTAGGCAACAGTCAGAAATGGGAGTTTTACAGCAGTACAGAGTGTAAAATGTCCTGATCCCTAACAAGTGTGCTCTCAAAAACTAAACACATCAGACTGAAAGTGCGCATGACGTCTGTAATGTGGTGTTTATCACCATGGTAACGGTGTGGGATCATTACACCGAACAGAACGCTCCGGCACGGGAAGCAGCGCTGTAAAAGATTGAGCAGGTGAAAAGGTGCTCGTTCTTCAATCTTTAAGACAGATGTGAGAAAACCTTTGAATCTGATTTCAATATCAAGCAGAATCACATCAGAACATTAGTCACTAATTTAGTTCTTCTCAACTCATTGTCTGACCACCACTCGACTCTTTTACTCATCTCTAATGTGTTTCACGTGTATTTACAGCATCTGTAGAATCTGTCGATGACAGCCCACTCCAGATTCAGTCAAAGCAAACACAGTGCTCAGGAAGAAGCATCGTCATCATGAAACTAAACATTATTTCATATTAATTGTCACATCCATGTGAAATGAAAGCCGAAATGTGTCAGAAATAGAAATGAGATGTCGGTCAGGTACAGATCCCTCATTTTATCACATCAAACTGCACGCATGTAACTAGCAGTAAACATACTGAAGTTTTTTTATTAAAATAATCAACCTTTATTTTAAGGACCAATTCTCACTATTAACTAGCAGTAATATTACTGGACAATTGACTGTTTATTAGTACTTATAAAGCACATTGATGCCTCATTCTGCATAAGAATATTTGATAATATTTTTTATTACATTGAATATGCAATGGATCAGCTGATCCACAAGATCAAAAATTATAAAATAAAATACATTACAAGCAATATTTTGAAAGTGTCACTTGCAGCACAACTGACCATAAATAAATAAATAAATAAATAAAAGAAAATAAAAAAGTTAAAATAATAAATATAACAAACAAAAAAATTAATAAATAATATTTTTTAAAAACTTAAATTCAGGCTTTTTAATTTAACATTTTATGTTCACTTCAAAGTGTTATTGACTGTTTCTTTGTAACTATTTGTGGAATTTACAGAGAGTGAGAATGGTTTGAGAGTAAATCCTGCATGAGGTGGTGTTTATAATGAGAAACTGTGTGACCCTCGCAGTGTCGTGTCCTTTGTTTAGTACGGTGAAACTACAGCACTTTCAATCTCAGACTCGATCTATTCTCTTTCCAATTTAGTGCATCTCGTCCCAGACATCCGTCTTCCTGCTGAAATATTCCATCAAACGCAGGCTGGGTTTCAGAAGAGTTTCTGTCTCTCGGTTATAAAGGGGACGGAGCAGGGACATTAGTGTGAGATGGACAATATTTCCCTTCTCTGGCCCAAGCACGAGCACAAACACTGGCCCGTGGCTTTATAAAGGTGCGCCGACACTCCATTAATAACGGGACAGTCATTAGAGAGCTGGAAGTCCATCGTTCAGATCGAATGCTCCTGGACTTCAGAGTGCCACCAGATAACAGAAGATGAATACAGCAGGGTCGGGGCTTCTGCTCTTCCTCTGGAGCACGCATCACTTTCTCAAGCGTGTGACAGATGCGTTACAATCCCATCAAACCATCAGAGACATGAAACATCTCATGCATCTACTAGAGCTGATGACACATTCATACATTACACACATATTCATGACTCCTTAATGTTAAACGGAAATCAAGACATTACAGATTCATAATCTTCAACATTATTGACTAATTTCCACTGACAAGTATTATATTTATATCAAACTGTACTCATATAGATGAATAAAGTCATGCATACTGATAGTAAATCTCATCTGGTTGATGTTTTATATCATAGAAATAAATGTTAGATTTTTTTTTTGTAAATTAGCTTTTAAATAATGTGTATAGAGATCTACAAATAAAAAAATATGACTTGATAGTAATAATTTTTTTAATAATACTCAATCATATGAAATATAAAGTTTATAATATACAATACAAAATAAAATGAGTCTAGTTAAACCATTAAGGCATGTGTACCACAGTTTTTCATTTTACAAGCTAGATTTTTACTGTATTTTAGCACTTATTATTATTAGCCAAAATCATTTACATTTTATTAATATTGAATATTTCCAGATTATAAAATACTTTATAGAAACATTAAGATTATTATTTTCTGTAAAAGCCCGTTTGAAACAATGCACGTCGTAAAAAGAGATACACTAATAAAAATTATATTAAGAATTTTAATATAAAACACAAAACTAAATACAGTTATATAATAAAAAAGTAATATAATATGCCAAACTAAGTAGAGTAAATTGTATTTAAATCATCAGGTAGTTTTTACCAGTTTTTCACTTGATTATTTTAACTATACTTTACTGCATTTATTTTTTTCAAAATGATCACTAATAACTATTGAATACTGAACCATCAATAATCACCAGCCATAATCAACATTATAAAATAATTTATAGAAACATTATTAATATATGTAAAGCTGCTTTGATATAAAATATAAATAACAATCCAGAAAAAAAACATTTACTAAAATCAATTAACATCATTTTAAGATCATAAATACTGAGCTACACATCAAATAATGTGAAAATCATCACAGGGTGATGTTGAATTAGCTGCGTGAAATATCCATTCATACATGCATTGAATTGATCTATGCATTTAATTGGTAGTATAAGGTAACATCTGATTGAAGATAAGCACTTCTGATGAGGTTAAAATATGACCTGACAGTAAGTTAGCAGGTTACAGTCCTAGTTAGTTTCAGACAATTGTGAATGCATGTTTTGTGTTCATCATCTCAAACATCTGTGTGTATTTCAGCGATAGATCGCAGTGCTCTAATCTGGCCATCAGCACACTCCTTCATTACTCTTATGAGATAACTCGCTTCAGAGCCACGTCAGTCATAGAGATCGACAGACAGAGAGAAGGAATGAATTACACCGGCTCTAATTTACACACTAATAATCATTTGGCAGCTCAAGCATGCAGATAATCGGATGAGCTTTCTGATTGAAAGCTCCAGTGGAGCATGAACATGGCTGTGACTGATGCCTATGACACAAAGCTTTCGTTATTCCATCGTACCGAAATAAAGACCTCTGAACCCATGCACACGAGATCAATGCCGAAAAAAATGCAGAACAGAAAGCAGGTTCAGCTTGGAAAAACACAAAGATAGGGAATCTTACTTCTGCAATTGGATAAAAAAAAAAGATAAGTGTGATTTTTTGTCTCAGAATTCTGATATTTTCTTGCAAATCTGAGCGTATTATCTCACAATTCTGAATTAGAGATTGTGACAGTCATAATTACAAGACATGAAGTCAGAATTGCAATAATTGTAAGATATAATGCCAGAAGTAAGTCATAATTGCATCAGAATTGCAATATTGTAAGATACGCCAGACAGGTGACCATACTATCCAAATCGAATGTTTAAAGTGTCAGGTGGGCATCCAAGGAACTGCCTTAAATTGGTTTGCATCTTATCTTTAAAATAGAACCTTTTCTGTTAAAATTGGATGCTTTTCATCATCAGTAGCTTATGTTGTCTGTGGTGTCCCTCAAGGTTCAATTTTGGGACCAGTGCTATTTTCATTATATATGCTTGCTTTTGAATTTTTTTTATATTTTAAGAAATATAGTATTTCATAGCATTTTTGTGCTGATGGCACCTAGATGTATTTGCCTATAAATTATACTGCCTATAAATGATTATTGTAAATCATCTTCACAGTCTGAGTTCCCACAGGAAAGACTGGATTATTGCAATTAATGGCAAAATAAATGTTTGGAAATGTAAACTGATATTTCCTACTGACACACTACAGCAAAAGGATGAAATAATTGATTAAAACCATTTTTAGCTGCTGAAAATGCAAGTGTTATAATCATTTTGGCCACCACTGTAAATATTTAGACAAATGAATGATCATATCAGGGGTTGCTTGAGGTGTTTTAGTTTAACCTGTTAAGTCATTAACCATACGGGTTAACTTATAAACTGGTTAGCAGGTTCAACCATCATGCTCTGATCATAATAAAATATTTTAATTTCACACTCTTTCCTTCAAAAACAATCAGCGTAGCTTCTACAGGTGAAGAGTGATTACAGAACCACTGCGTGATGACTAATAATGATATCAGGCTGTAACTCCTCACAGCTGTATTTGTGTGTGACATGCGAAAGTACTTTCTAAACCTTCACGTCCAAACCCTGCAGTCTTTCAGTTGCTGTCAGCGCAGGACTGAAGCATCCTAAAGCATGACAGCACTTATTTTGTCAATGCTGACAGAAAAGCACATCATGAGGAGCAGCGTGGCTGACTCTCAATGAGAAAGAAAAACAAGCCTCAAACAACTGTGAGATCCACTGAAAATCCCGTCATTGTGGAAAAACAGCCCAGTCCCCTTCACAGCTGACTCAGGTCCAGACCCACCCACCCAGAGAGGGACCGCCTGTTTGACAGGTGAAGTGACCAATCATTGTGAGTTATATGAGACTGATGATACTATAATTATAATAGGGCAACATGTGGGGGGGGGGGGGGGGGGACTAGTTCAAATACAGTGAATGTCTGATTTTAAAAATCAGAACTAGAATTTGATGTAGAAACACACTTTCAAATTTCACAATTACAAATTGCAATTTCGACAAGTTGAAAAACTGAAATAGTATTTTCTTGTAAAATGTAATCTAAGAATCTTTGAAACCTCACAACTTAAAAAAAGTGTAGCTAAATGTAAAAACCCTAACCTAAATAAATAATTACATAAACTAAACAAAATATTTAAAAAATGTATTTCTTTATTATAACTTCTTATAACACTTATTTCAGCTAAGTGCCAATGCAACATTTCTATTTTTTTTTAACCAGAAGTACTAAAATAACTAAAAAACAAAATGAACAAAATACCTAAATAAAATAACTGCAGAAACTAAAACTTTGTCACGGTGTCTGGTCTGTGTTTCCCTGGGTCTCCACTAGTGGCCTCACTTCCCCATAGGCACCTCACTGCAGACACTACAATTCCCACAAGGCCTTGTCCCTTCATCACAGTAATTGCACTCCTGTTAATTGCACTCGGGTGTCTTCACTTCATAGTCATTACCCTGCCTATTTAAACCGGTCTGTTTCTGTTTGTTTCATGGAGTCCTTACTTTCCATCACCTGGTTTCCTCGCATTCCTAGTATTTCAAGTTCCTGTTCTTGTTTGTTAGTTTGTTTTTGGACTGATGTTTGGTTATGACCCCTGCTTGTTTTGATTCTGATTTTGGATGACCCATTAAACACACACTGCTCTTGGATCTCTCATCTCCTGTGTTCCAGCCGTTACAAATGTAAAAACATTTACAACTGATAAAATATATATATATATTCCGAGGGATATACACACATAGATACACACATACGCAAAGCCCTCCATAAGTATTGGAACAATAAAGACAAAATTGCTTTCTCTGCTAAAATATAAATATGCTGCAAAAATTACAGAATGTCACATTCTATTATTATGCTGCGTTCACACCAAGCGTGAATAGAGCGTCAAATTCGCGTCTACCTTGTTTAGTTTGCCACTTGAACATTTTGAGTGCATTCGCGCGTCTATAGTGAAAAAGACGCATGTAAAAAGTAAGAGTTTGAAGCGAAATTGATGCGCGTCCGAGGCGAAATCCCCTTCTTGTGGGAGGGGCAAGTGCTAGGCGGTTGTCTGTTTGCAAGATGGCTGATGTTGATCGAGCATTCGAGGCTTTTCCACTTTTTCCTGCACACGTCCTCCGAATAAACACATCTTGTTAGCAAAAAGTAGCTGTATATTAGGTGGAAAATAGTTGTTAAAAATGGCATGAAGGCTGCGGGTCGATAAACGTGTATGTGACTCAAAAGTTAAATGTGAATTTACAACACACTCTTTCAAGCGAGGTCCTTTTTATTCCTGTCTCTATAGAAATATGAACTTGTGTCATATATAGCTCCGGTTGACTGCTCACTGACAACATCAGTCGTTCCTCCATGTTGAAAGAGTTACTCCTGAGTAGGCTCCTGATTGGTTAACGTGGCGCGGATTGACGCCAACGTTAAAATTTTTCAACTCGGGTGTCAGATGCGAATTCGTGTCAAACGCGTAAATGCACAAAAAGCACTATTCGCACATTACGAGCTTATCGCACCAGATGCTCGATTTGCGTCATTTGCACGAACTAGATGCGCGAATGAGGCAAATTCGCATCTACCGCGCTAAATACCTCATTTGCGCCGTAAGACCTCCAGACGTGCGTACACGTGTCTTTAAATTGACTTTAACATTCAATTTACATTGAAATCATTCGCGTCAGACGCTCTATTCGCATTTGATGTAAACGCAGCATTAGGTCTTTTGACACATACATTTTTTACCAAATAAAAAGGACAGCACTTTTAGAGTTCATTCTACTATTTGATGTGAGCTTAAGTATTGGAACAGTTGAATTTAAGGCAGATGTAAAAGATTAAAAGTAGGGGTGCACCGAAATTTCGGCCGCCGAAAGTTTTCGGCCGAAATGGCATTATCGGTTTCGGGCCAAAATAAAAAAAACAGCCGAAAACGTAAACCGAAAATGAATGTCACCCGCCCCTCCCATCCGTGCACAAGCGCTAAGGTTTCACTCACGGTCGAGCTGTTATCACGCGTCTGCCTATCAAAGATTAAGCATGTCAAAGGGCTGTCACAATAAAAAAAAAGCTTGTCACAAAAGCTGCACAATCGATCGGACCAACCAACACAAGTTTCGAAAATGAAAATAGGGAATCGATTTTAACGGCCTTCTCTCGGAGCGCGTCCAGCTCGCCACTATACGCTCGCAGCGAACGCGCGTCACACAGCAACTGCAGGTTCTGACACACACACACACACACACACACACACACACACACACAGAGCCTATTAGTGCATAATATCAATGTAGCCTTCAGTAATGTTTTTCATTGATGTTATGGCAGTCCACATTGCTGACTTGTGCGCGTCTCAAGCGCCCTCTTTACGTTCGCCCTAATGTCTGTTTAGTTGTCGGTGGATTTGCCTATATTTGGCGTTGAAAAACGGATCAACGCCAAATATAGGCAATTTACTAACGATTCAATGAACACTTTGCCTATGTCTCAAAAATCGAACAGGATTTTTTTTTCACAAAAGTGACAGCCCTATACGAGAGGACACCAAAGTTGCAATATGTAACATTTGTTCTGCAAAAATCTCCAAAATTGTGGATTTTGTTTGCACAATTTTTAAAAAACTATTTTATTTGATGGAACATAAAACTTGAAGAATAATTATTATTTATATTTATTGTTAAAAATATTTTATGTTTTGTTATGTAACTGTTAATGAAAGTTTGATTATTATATTGTGATTTTTCAATTCAGATCCATTAAATCCAAGCAATATATATATACGTTTTTAAAAGAAGCCATTTTCGGCTTCAGTTTCGGTTTTCGGCCAAGTGCATCCTAAATTTTCGGTTTCGGCGCAGAATTTTCATTTCGGTGCAACACTAATTAAAAGCTAATATTTAGTTGCAGATCCCTTGCATGCCATCAGAGCAGTGAGTCTGCAGCCCATTGACATCACCAGACTCTTGCTCTTATGCTCTGAAATGCTTTTCCCAGCATTTAATGCAGCCAATTCCAACCGTTGCTTTTGGGGAGTTTCTGTCTTTAGTCTCCTCTTCACCTGGTGAAATTAATGTTCAATCGGATTTA
Source organism: Carassius carassius (assembly GCF_963082965.1). Taxonomy (NCBI): domain Eukaryota; kingdom Metazoa; phylum Chordata; class Actinopteri; order Cypriniformes; family Cyprinidae; genus Carassius; species Carassius carassius. The sequence continues at coordinate 486,394 of NC_081759.1, read as the reverse complement.
TATCTGGAGATTGATTTGGGCAATCTAAGCCTTTATATTTATTTGCCCTGATAAAGTCTTTGACTGAACTGGAGGGTGTTTTGGGTCATTGTCCTGATCTAATATGAAGTGCTTTCGAATGATTTTGTGGAATTTTCTTGAATATTGGTAGACAAGATGATTTTGTACCCTTCCAAATTCATTCAGCTACTGCCATCATACATTGAGTGATCATTAAAATGAACAGGTCTTGTTCTAGACACAGCAATGCATGCCCATGCCATGACTCCACCTCCACCAAGCTTCACAGATGAGATTGTGTGCTTAGGATCATTTGCCGTTCCCTTTTTTTCCTCCACACTTCTGCTTTCCAGTCCCTTAGATAAAGGTTCATTCTTGTCTCATTGCTCCATCAACTCAGTTCAAAAACTCTACTGGCTCACATTTGTGAAGAACCTTGCCTTACTATTTTTGGTGCTGATCAGAGGTTTGCATTTTGCTGTGTAGCTTCTATAATTCTGTGTCAAATTATCCTGCGGACTGTAGACTGACAGAGCATCAGCCCAGCTTTCTGGAGGTTTTTGGTGATTTTACAGACATGTATTTTAGGGTTCATTCTGGTTGTGGACTTCAGGAGGAGGCAGCAGTGGATCTACACCTCACTCATCATTAACGGGACCCCAGTGGAGAGAGCGAGCAGCTTCAAATACCTCGGTGTACACATTTCTGAGGACCTGACCTGGACTAACCACATTCAAGCTCAAGTTAAAAAAGACAGACAATGACTGTACCATCTGAGACTCCTGAGAAAATTCCCCTGGAATCCTGAAAACTTTCTATATTGGGGCTATAGAAAGTATATTGAGTGCATCTCATCGTGGTATGGAAACAGCTCAGCCCAGGATCTTAAAGCCCTGAGAAGAGTAGTGCACTTAGCTGAGCGCATCTCCAAAACTCTCTGCAAGACATCCACACCAGGAGATGTAAATCTAGGGCTGTAAAGACCCTCCAAGACTCCACCCACCCTGGAAACCTATTGTTTAATCTGTTACAGTCAGGCAGATGCTTCCAGAGTCTGATGGCAAAAACAGAGAGGCTCAGGAGTTGTTTCTTCCCTCACGCTGACTACTAAATCGACATTAAACACACTACACTTTAGAGACTTTGGTAGTGTAGGGTTACCCAATAACTCTCTGCACACTGCATTCTTTTTAACCACATCAACTCTGGGGACCCACCGGTGGGTCCAATATTGCATATGCCTAATTCTCAAAAAATCAAAATAACAGCTGAAGTGGTTAAAAACCTAACTATACAACTCATCCTCACTGCATATTGTTTACATCTCTGTACATCATCTGTGTAGCAGTTTCTTTGTAGCATCTCTCTACACAGCATCTGTGAAGTAGTTTAATATATTGCGTATATTTCATTATTTGTATTTAATTATCTTTTTATTTGATTTTTTATTATTATTATTTTCCTTATATTTGATTATTTGTATTTAAATTTCTTATTTTTTCAGATATTACATTATTTTTATTTAATTTTCTCTTATTTTTCTTTTTGCACAGTCTAAAAAGAGTAAGCCAGACCTACATTTCACTGCTTATTGTATGTCATATAACTTGTATTTGACAAATAAAATCTTGAATCTTGAATTGAATCATTTTCATAGCTTTTATGATTTGTCTGTCATCAGTGCTTAATTTGTAAATTGCGAGGTCCCGGAACAAAGCGGGGTAACGGATCCGGCATGTGATTACATGAGGGAGAGGTAACGGAACATTCATTGTTTTTGCTTCATTCATGTAGATTAATTTTAATAGTGGAAGTGATGTTTGTGCACTTAAAATAAGATGAAACATCACCAACACATCACGTGACTGGAGAAAGAACACCAAAAGACACTTTTCATCCAATTAGATCGAGCTAATATAGACAGGTGTCCCACCCCTTCCATTGCAATTTTTATTTTATTTTTTGACATTATGTTTTAATCATTAAACCTGTATTTTAATGATATAAGCCTATAGGCCTCAGAGTAAGCAAAGTTAGTAAGAGTCTCACACAGGTACAACACGCAGAGTAGGTTTGTTTTGTGTGAAAACATGACTGAATGCACTGCTGAGAAAAATTATATGAAATAATGTATGATTAAATTAATTGTATGAATGCATAACAGGGAATCAGCTGTCTTCAAAAAGTTTCGAATCTTCCCAATGTGTAATGCGTAATAAAGCAGTGTTTATAAATGCAGTGCTGCTTTGTTTATGTTAACAGCTCTGTTTCTGCTGTTTTTTAAGCACCACCTGCTGTCAGACAGCGGAGTTACACTCTCATTCAGCCTGTCTGCCGTTTCTGTTCAAACCAATGGGAAAATCTGAACAAATGTTTGTTGTAAATCTTAACCGGTCTATGAAAAATAGGCTACCTTTTATACAAAGTGTTACTGAATATTAGCTTATGCAGAACTGCTTATGGTGCAGATAAAATAATTAATCTTTTGACTCATCCTTCTGAAATGCGAGATCTATAATTTTTTTGGTCAACATTTTATATGTTTTTGAACATGTAGTACATGTCAGTAGATGTGTTATGATGTTAACATGCTATAAATACTTTTTGTTAGTTTGAAATCTTTTTTATTTTTATTGTTTTTATTGTAATCTTTTTAATGTTTTTTATGTTTATATGAACAAAAAGGGCATAGTGCTGCTGATTTATTTGTGAATGACATGAATGAGTGACAGTTTAAACTGATATGCTATTTAAGAAATTTAAGTATTGCATAAGATGGCTAGGTCTTTGGAAATACGAGACCCCGGTCTACACCTTTTTCTGTTAATATGTAAATTTATGTATAATTATTATGGAATTGTGTAATAGGACAAAAGTAGAAAATGTTTCACGATGATGATGATGAATATAACCTTGTGCATTATGTAGAGTAGCACCCAAATAGTCAACTGTTAGTTGACGAGAAGAGGCTTGGTTGACCATAGGGTCGCTTAGATGCAGAAAATAACCTTTATTTCCATAGGAAGCAGTGATTAAATCTTGTGGTGCTCAATCTAATATCAACCTAGAAAAATGTGTGCTTTTAGAGTATCTGAGAAGCTAATAGAGTTTAATAGAGTTTGGAAGCTGAAAAGTAGCACTCTTAAACTAAATTTATTTAATACATATTTTGAATCTGTAAAGACTCTACGTTTATATGTGTGCACTCACAATAACAACAAAGCATTGCGCTTTTATAAAATAATGGAACCAAACAGGAAGCGCTTTTTGCTATCTCGGTCTCTGTGAACTTGAATGTGAAACTCCAAAACTCTGTGTATGTTTGCCTTACTGACAAAAAATATATCTATACAGAGCAAAATTTCTACTTTCAAATGAACCAATTCAAATGAAAAACAAAAATTCTCAGATTATGACATCCGTATGAAACATACATACAGGCGCAGCCAATACTGCGGAGATGACGAGTCAGTGAAACCGACTTAAGCACTAAAAAACAGAAAGCACTAGTTTATCAATAAATTATTAAAATATTAATGCAGCCTCCTTTACCCTGACACATTCATAATCATCAGAACTTATGCTGGTGTGCTGGGGCAAGGTTTATGTGTGCACTTGAGCGCTTATTAGGCTATGAAGGCAATTGAAGACTTATTATAATGATTAAAATGGTTTGTTAATAAGTGTGTGATTAGTCAACTAAGCTTAAAATGAAATGCTTAAAGCTTTTTGTATTCCCTAAACCTACCTCTCACACAAAACAACAGGCATTTTTAGATTTTCAGAAAACTTCATTCTGTGTGATTTGCAAGCTTTTTTCCTCATAGAGACCAAAAAATTTAAATAAATAAATAAATGTCCCCACTTGGTCAAAAATGTTGTGGTATTACTACACCTGTGGGGACATTTGAGAACACTATAAACCCATCCATGAGGACATTTTCCCATAACGTAGTGAAAACCAGCACACAAACACACACACACACACACACACCTGAACCTGGATTATGATGTTGAGATCTGATGGAGCTGAACCATTTCTATCATATCTGTGGAAATGAAACCCATCAAACCTCAATCCACTAGAAATGACCGCAATATCCAGAGAACACACAGATCTGTCCGTCACACGTCTGCGTCTGCTCTCATCAAGAGTTAATCAACACAGAGATGAATCTGTTCCAGTTCATCTTGCTGTCGTAATGTTAAAGTAAAGCAGAGATGCTAAAGTTTACCTGATCTGCTCGTTATCAGTCCAGTTCCTCGTTAGAGCCAGCGTCATAATGAAGCAGACACAAACACGGATTGCGACGTGTCTGTATCCCCCGGCTGATTGTGTCTGTCAGCGGAGTGCCCATGAATAATTCAGCTTCAGCAAATCCATTTACATGTTCCGTGTTCCCGTGTCAAACAGCGCTCCTGATGGGAGGAGATGCTAGCTGGCTGACGGTTAACCACCAGACAGAAACCAGTTCCCATTAGTGTTGGGAATTGAAAATCAATTCCAATTCCAGAATCGGAAACATAAGGTCAGGAAATGGATACTTGTTGTAAATTAAAAAATGAAATCCAGCCTATCAGTTCCAGTGTGCACATGTTTTGTTTAGATGGTGAAAAGGGCCTGTTAGAAATGCATGTGTCTTTGAATCATTCATTAAAGAGATTCATTCAAAAACACTGTTAATTTTGAGGAAGTCACTGAATCATTCCATTCATAAATTGTCTAATATTGTCTATATATATATATATATATATATATATATTTTTTTTTTTTTATCCACTTTGGAATCAATAAGCAGAATCGGAATCTCAATTGGAATTGCTAAAATTCAAACAATACCCAACTCTATAGCTACCACGTTCCAAAACACAGTTTGCATCTTAATCAGCGATTGCTTACATTAAGCATCACGACACAGTCACAGTCAGCTTTGTTTCTGGAGGACTGACTGCAAATATATCAAGGCTTTTGCAAACATCTAGAAACCGAAGTGTTGGTCTTTAATCCTCGTCTGAGGAAGGAAAGAAAGCAGTGGTTCCCTCCAGCAAACTAAGCACTGTTAACACTGCACTGACCTGAACAAACAGAATCACAAACCCAGCTGTGAGCGTGAACCAAATCAGACACAGGAAACTCAAAGAACTGTACAGGTAATGCATACTGTAGTAATGACTTATCTAAGTTGTAAATAAAGCAAAGTTTACATTTTATAAGAAAATACAGTTTCAAAATGTCAAATTTAACTCCGTGTGTTGCTTGTTATTTCTAAGTAATTAATTGTAAAATTTCCTAGCAATTTCTGAATGAAAACTGCTTCAAAGTAAACGGTGTAGGTTAAGGTATTAAATATGACTGAATATACTAAATACACATTTCTATAAGCATGCATTTTATAATCTGATTTATTTACAACTTACAACTTATTAACAGTTATTTTATAGCGCATTATAAATATCATACAGTATAGCGTATCACTGATGTATACTATTACAGTTATTGTAAATATTTTAAATTAGTTTTCATTTTGACACTATTTTATTTTACTGTTACATTTAATTTTCTGTGCTTTTTATTTTTTATTAGTTCTTTTATGTAAATATAGTTTCTGATGAAATTTTTGTAGCAGTACTTTAGACATTTGAAACATTTATCCATTGCCTATAAACCTAAGCATGGCTTTTAACCTTTCAAAGATGGCTTTGTGAAAATCACAGAAAAAAAAACTTCAAAATACAATTGCAATTTTGCATCATTTCAAATTCAACTCAAACTCTGAAGATGAGGCACAGTCCCGTTGATTTCATTGCTTAAATCAAATGTTTAATCGCCATAACACATCTATTTTGGAGTTTCTGTGCTCTGTAATTTCAGAAAGATATACTGACTGAATGATTGAACAGACACACATACATCAGTCTTGCTTTCACAGAACCGCTCTGAATTCACCGCAGTATAAATTCAAACAGAATCTGGGTGGGTTTACAGCACTGGTTACCCCATTATACACACTCGGGTAAAAGAAGCTGCGTTAAAGCAAAGCCTGACGTATATTAACCGATAACAGAATTTCACAAAGAGCTGGTTATGAAGGAGTGAAGCAGCTGTAGATGTGAACATCTCAATCACACAACAATAAATGTGCAAATGAGACATTTCAGCACAAAAGGCATCTTGTAGTGAAGCGCAGGACAGTGTGGGGTTCCTGTAGCTGCACTCAAGCCTGTTTAAATACAAATAAGCAATCGCAGCTTTTCTATTATTGCACATGAATTATTGAGCAACACGACCGGCGTGTTTACAGCTCCGACTGCTGCGGCATGAGAGAGAGACACAGACAGATCGAGGGGAAGAGAACAGAGCGACGACAGCGGCTGATTTCATCCCGTCACTCAGACAGCAGCATTTGCATTCCTAAAGATGTCCCATGATTCCCGGCGGAGCCACCCATCCCGCTCCCATCAGCTTCGGCTTACACGTCCTGAGAGAAAACACTCGCACACACAACAAAAGAGCAGACGCTGCTGACAAACTCCCAGAGCTTTTCTGTGAGATTTAACACCGATCTCCAGACCATGTGTTGGACACAAGCACAATTACAAAAAAAATAATTATATTACAAGTCCAAAAGCTTGTCTTGTAAAATACCACACTCTTCTGTTGTTTATATAAAGTGTAATAGACTAAAAGAACAGCAAATAATAACTAAAAACTAATAAAATTGACTAAACACACAGCAAATTACAAAATGTAATAGAAATATAACGTGTGTGTGTGTGTGTGTGTATAACACAATACAATGAATATGTCATGTATCTGATCCAGTAAATCCGTCCAGATGAAAGAACAATCATAAATATATGAGACAGTTTGTGTTGATCCGTGTGTCTTATTAAAGTGACTATGATAATGAAATAACAGGCTGTTAATTACACAGATGAGATTAAAAGATAGAAACACCTGCAGAGAGACACGCGAGCTGTGTTTCAAACACTAGTGAGCCACCTACAAAGATGCATTCTGATGGAGCATCACTGAAATAAAGCAAAATGATTCACAGCACAGAGAATGATGAGCGAAAGAGGCATTTTAAACAAATATAACCTAGTGCACTGAGTCTATGCTTGCCTTGGCTGAAATCATCTGCTCTTTTAGTGTTAAACCAGAATCAGCATCAGAATTATAATGGTACTGGAAGTGACGCCTACCTAGGGAGCTCACTAGGGTCTGGAACAGAGACTAGGGGATTAAAAGGTTAAAAACATAATTATTATTCAGAAATATTAATTATTTAACTGCACAGACACTATCAGATGAGAACAAAAATAGAACTGAATTGATCTGAATAATGACTCAATTTTGAGTTGTTTTTAAGCCGATTTTGAATATGTTTCAGAATTTATGAATTTTTCCACTACATTTTTACTGTTATTTTCCTGTTTTGAGAATTTGTAATGTATGAAGCACTGTAGATTTACTGAGTCTTTCTCCATCTGAGGGTTTCATGTGTCTCAGTCTTGCTGCACTGTTGTCAGACTCAAACCCCGGCCTGGATCTGTGTGTGTGTGGATTGGGATTTTACTGACAGCTCTGCAAATCACTCATGTCTTCATCTCATCACAAATCATAGATACAAACACAACGATAAAGAAACATCTGATCGCTGGTAAACACACATTCACATAAAGGCTTCAAACCTTTTTATCAGAACTGTTAAGAAACCAGACTCTGTCAGTGCTATCATTGCTACTATAGATGCTATAAAGATGCTACTATAGTTTAAATCAGCTTAAACCATTACATCTTATCTTAAATAAAATAAACATTAAGTAAAGTGTATGCGAAATGACAACAAAAATATTACTTAAGCTTAAACTAAAACTCAAAATAAAATAAAAAAAAGTGTTTTTGTTTCTTGAAATAAAATAAACATGAACTATAAATAACATATATAAAAAACGTGCCACTTGCAAGGCAACAATAATTAATTTGGTTTAACATGATGTACTAAAATAACTAAAATACATCCTCATCTCACAGCATCTGGTCTCATCCTCATCTCAGACTGTCTTCCCTGGTCACAGAGCGTTTCCTCTGGACTCATCAGTGTCTCCTCTGGTGTCATCTTTGTCTCACAGTGTCTCCTCTTGTGTCATTCTCATTCTCAGAGCGTCTCCTCTGGTCTCACCCTCATCTCAGAGCGTCTTCTCTGATTTCACCCTCATCTCAGAGCATCTCCTCTGGTCTCACCCTCATTTCAGAGTGTCTCCTCTGGTCTTACCCTCGTCTCAGAGCATCTCCTCTGGTCTCACCCTCATCTCAGAGCATCTTCTCTGATTTCACCCTCGTCTCAGAGCATCTCCTCTGGTCTCACCCTCATTTCAGAGCGTCTCCGCTGGTCTCACCCTCATCTCAGAGCGTCTCCTCTGATTTCACCCTCATCCAGAGCGTCTCCTCTGGTCTTACCCTCGTCTCAGAGCATCTCCTCTGGTCTCACCCTCATTTCAGAGTGTCTCCTCTGGTCTTACCCTCGTCTCAGAGCATCTCCTCTGGTCTCACCCTCATCTCAGAGCATCTTCTCTGATTTCACCCTCGTCTCAGAGCATCTCCTCTGGTCTCACCCTCATTTCAGAGCGTCTCCGCTGGTCTCACCCTCATCTCAGAGCGTCTCCTCTGATTTCACCCTCATCCAGAGCATCTCCTCTGGTCTCACCCTCATTTCAGAGCGTCTCCTCTGGTCTCACCCTCATCTCAGAGTGTCTCCTCTGATTTCACCCTCATCTCAGAGCGTCTCCTCTGGTCTCACCCTCATCTTAGAGCGTCTCCTCTGGTCTCACCCTCATCTCAGAGCGTCTCCTCTGATTTCACCCTCATCTCAGAGCGTCTCCTCTGGTCTCACCCTCATCTCAGAGCGTCTCCTCTGGTCTCACCCTCGTCTCACAGCATCTCCTCTGATTTCACCCTCATCTCAGAGCATCTCCTCTGGTCTCACCCTCATTTCAGAGTGTCTCCTCTGGTCTCACCCTCATCTCAGAGCATCTTCTCTGATTTCACCCTCGTCTCAGAGCATCTCCTCTGGTCTCACCCTCATTTCAGAGCGTCTCCGCTGGTCTCACCCTCATCTCAGAGCGTCTCCTCTGATTTCACCCTCATCCAGAGCGTCTCCTCTGGTCTTACCCTCGTCTCAGAGCATCTCCTCTGGTCTCACCCTCATTTCAGAGCGTCTCCTCTGGTCTCACCCTCATCTCAGAGTGTCTCCTCTGATTTCACCCTCATCTTAGAGCGTCTCCTCTGGTCTCACCCTCATCTCAGAGCGTCTCCTCTGATTTCACCCTCATCTCAGAGCATCTCCTCTGGTCTCACCCTCATCTCAGAGCGTCTCCTCTGGTCTCACCCTCGTCTCACAGCATCTCCTCTGGTCTCACCCTCATCTCAGAGCGTCTCCTCTGGTCTCATCCTCATCTCAGAGCGTCTGCTCTGGTCTCACCCTCGTCTCACAGCGTCTCCTCTGGTCTCACCCTCATCTCAGAGCGTCTCCTCTGGTCTCATCCTCATCTCAGAGCGTCTGCTCTGGTCTCACCCTCATCTCAGAGCATCTTCTCTGGTCTCACCCTCATCTCAGAGTATTTCCTTTGGTCTTACCCTCGTCTCAGAGCAGCTCCTCTGGTCTGACCCTCATCTCAGAGTGTTTCCTTTGGTCTTACCCTCGTCTCAGAGCGGCTCCTCTGGTCTCACCCTCATCTCACAGTGTCTCCTCTGGTCTTACCCTCGTCTCAGAGCATCTCCTCTGGTCTCGCCCTCATATTAGAGTGTCTGCTCTGGTCTCACCCTCATCTCAGAGTGTCTCCTGTTGTTTCGCCCTCGTCTCACAGCATCTCCTCTGGTCTCGCCCTCATCTCAGAGCGTATCCTCTGGTCTCACCCTCGTCTCACAGCGTCTCCTCTGGTCTCACCCTCGTCTCACAGCGTCTCCTCTGGTCTCACCCTCATCTCAGAGCATCTGCTCTGGTCTCGCCCTCATCTCAGAGCGTCTGCTCTGGTCTCACCCTCATTTCAGAGCGTCTCCTCTGGTCTCACCCTCATCTCAGAGCATCTCCTCTGTTCTCATCCTCGTCTCACAGCGTCTCCTCTGGTCTTACCCTTGTCTCAGAGCATCTCCTCTGGTCTCACCCTCATCTCAGAGCGTCTCCTCTAGTCTCGCCCTCATTTCACAGCATCTCCTCTGGTCTCACCCTCAGAGCATCTCCTCTGGTCTCTCCCTCATCTCACAGCATCTCCTCTGGTCTCAAGTCATCTCAGAGCGTCTCCTCTGGTCTCACCCTCATCTCAGAGCATCCGCTCTGGTCTCACCCTCATCTCACAGCGTCCCTTCTGGTCTCACCCTCATCTCAGAGCATCTCCTCTGTTCTGATCCTCGTCTCACAGCATCTCCTCTGGTCTCACCCTCATCTCAGAGCGTCTCCTCTGGTCTCGCCCTCGTCTCAGAGCGTCTTCTCTGGTCTCGCCCTCATCTCACAGCATCTCCTCTGGTCTCATTCTCATCTCAGAGCGTCTCCTCTGGTCTCACCCTCGTCTCAGAGCATCTCCTCTGGTCTCATTCTCATCTCATAGCATCTCCTCTGGTCTCACCGTCGTCTCAGAGCATCTCCTCTGGTCTCATTCTCATCTCAGAGCATCTCCTCTGGTCTCATTGTGATCTCAGAGCATCTCCTTTGGCCTCACCCTCGTCTCACAGCATCTCCTCTGGCCTCACCCTCATCTCAGAGCGTCTATTCTGGTCTCATCCTTGTCTCAGAGCGTCTCCTTGTGTCTCATCCTTGTCTCAGAGCATCTCCTCTGGTCTCATCCTCATCTCAGAGCATCTCCTCTAGTCCCACCCTTGTCTCAAATAATTTTCTCTGGTCTCATTTTCATCTCAGATCATCTCCTCCGGTCTCATCCTTGTCTCATTAATCTGGGATGGATATAGTTTACACTCAGGCTCCATTGAGAGCAGCTTTTGTGTGTCTGCTAGGACAGCTATTGAATTTAATAGAGTGTGTGATGGTTAACTCTACAGTGCTTTTGTTAAGTGCTGACAGCAGTAATGAGACTGTGAGTGTCTCTCTACTGGCATTATGGGACGTCTGAACACTAGGCTCTCATAAACCCTGTTAAAAATCACAGCTCCACTTGAGCTGCAGTCGTACCATGGCAACTGCTGTTCCTGCGCTGTGAAAGCAGGCGCCGTCTGCGATGTTTACAGCAGGGATCCGTGATTAAAACTGCAGGAACCGCAGAGCTTTACTCTCATTCCTGCTTAATTAAAACACTTGCTTGAATGTCAAACTGCCGCTAATAGTTTTTTTGATTGACATGACATCGTGATTCAGGTATTTTTAATCTTCTCACATATCTGTGGGAAACTTTCATCAACAAGCAGATGGTTTTTGGCAGAAGTTGCATTAGTGGCAGACAGATTGATCCCAAACCTCCCACAAACACACACTAATGCGGTACTTGTGTGCGTATATCAGTGTTTTTCACAGCAGATGTTTGCATTCACGTTAAAGGAAAAGTTTGATGTTTAACTTCAATTACTACAGCGACTGATTATCCCATTCAACTATATGCAGCTAAGGGAAATTTTTAATTGTTTAAAACTTCTATATTATCTATATAAGCAATATATTCTGGTATATTTTTAAATAAACACTACCGTTCAAAGGTTTGAGCTTGGTAACATTTTTTAATGTTTCTGAAAGATGTCTTTTCTGCTCACCAAAGATGCATTTATTTGATAAAAAATACAGTCAAAATGAAATATTTCTACAATTTGAAATAGCTGTTTTCTGTGTGAATCTCTGTTAAACTGTAATTTATTTCTGTGATGTGCAGCTTTATTTCCCACATCATTCCTCCAGTCTTCAGTATCACATAATCCTTAGATTAATCATTCTAATATGCTGATTTACTGCTCATAAAACATTTCTGATTATAATGTTGAAAACAGTTGTGCTGCTCAATATTTTTGTGGAAACCGTGAAATAGAAAGTTCGAAAGAACAGCATTTATTTGAAATATAAATATTTTGAAACTTTATAAATGTCTTTACTGACACTTTTGATTGATTTAATGCAACCTAACTTCTATAATTTCTACTGATATAAGTGAAGTAACAAACATACAAGCCTCCCAAACCCTCAAAATCATGATGAAAGCCCTGCAGAAAGCGAGTGAATGAACGAAACCTCATTACTTTGTTTCCCATGTATTGACTGAGAGCTCTCATGTTGCCATGTTGAGAGGAATCAAGAGTAAGTGCAGAGGTATTGTGCACTGTATGAACATGCACAAAAATAGATTTAGTATTCCTCAAAATCAACCAAAACTGTGAAGTGCAAACTTCAACGATTTGAGGTAAACATGCAATAATTAAATATGTGAATTTACATTTCCTTCAGCATGAGACATATTCCAAAGGGCTTTTAAAATTGCCAAAAAGAAAACTTTTTATATTAAAAACAAACAAGCAAGCCCAACCCAGATTAAAAAGTAATGCCAAAGTAATGTAATGCATTACCTTTCTTAAAAAGTAACTAAGTAACGTAATTAGTTACCTTTTTAAGGAGTAATGCAAGATTGTAATGCATTACTTTTAAAAGTAACTTTCCCCAACATTGGTGGTAATTGCTGACCAATGAAATTTGACTGGAGGCGGAGCTTCTTAATGCAACGGTGTACATAAGCAAAAAAGAGTCGTTTTGTATGAATGTATTTAGACAGAATTTCACACTAATTTGAACACCAGGAGAACATCATCTCTACATCACTGTCTCTTTTCATATAAAGCCCTGGATCAATGCTCTACATGCGCATCACAGCATTCTGGGAAATCTCTCAGAGATCACACAGATCCAGATCTGAAGACAAAACCTCACAAATGCACATCCTTTGAAACAAATGCTCTCTCTCTCTCTCTCTCTCTCTCTCTCTCTCTCACACACACAAGCGCGTGTGCATGCGTGCAGATGAAGGATGCTCACAGGTCTCAGGTCAGCATATGAGCGTGTTGGATCTTACCGGGCTGCAGCAGGATGAGTTGAGCCATCGCCTGACTGTTTCCCGCCTCGTTCTCAGCGATGCACTGATAGAAACCCTCATCTGACCGAACCAGACCCAGAATCTGGAGATGACCGCCCTCCTGCAGACCACACACAGGACACTCATCAGACTTCAGGACCGTCCACATGAGAGCTTAAATGGGCTCATGCGCTTATGATATACTGACACATTACAGACAGAGAGAAAAACAACAACAACAACAACTAACAATACGTTTCTCGTAGGATGTATTAATATGAATGTAACTAATAAATCTAAATAAAAATTATATAATTAATAATAATAAAAATGAATGAATGAATGAATACTTTAAATAAATAGTTGCTCTTGCCTAACATTGCTCTTTTATTGATTTTGATTTCTTCCATAGTCCTCATTCGGATAAAAGCATCTGCTAAATGACTAAATGTAATTCTGAACCAAACGAACTTCCTGCTGATTCTGGAACACTAGCTACGATTCTCACCACGATCTGGAAGTAGTCGCTGGGAATGACGGCCTCTCCGTTCTTCACCCAGCGGACGGTGGGCTGCGGGTTTCCCGTCACAGCACACTCCATCTCGATGTCCGTGCTTTCATACGCATACGTGTTCGACGGGTAGCTGAGGAACTGAGGCGGCACTGAGAACAGAGAGAGAGAGAAAACACCATCAACATCACAGGATCATCACACACATCTGCATTAGTGTCTTCATCAAACTCCAAGTCTTTCTTTGAATGTCTGATGCTTTTGTTGTTTTCCTCATTTGTCTGTTAAATGTAAATGTGCATGAAATTATCAGTCTACTTTTATAAGTCACTTTTTATAAAAGCATCTTTTAAATAATAAAATAAAATAAAACTGCTTTTTAATAAAAAAAATCTTGCTTTCCTCATTTGTAAGTCGCTTTAGATAAACTGAAAATACTAAAATAAAGCTGTATTGCTGTATAGACTGACACAGCAGTGTGGAATATGAACATATCAGCAGCACACAGAGGATCTGAACTCCTGCTTCACATAAATCAACATAATCTGGTCAAATCTGCAGCCACAGCGGAGCAGCTTAACCTGAGAGAGATCCACACACATCGTTAAAGTGTTAAATGAGCTGAGACGGTGCAGACGGACGCACGTCATGATTAAAGTCAAAGTCCTGCTGATTTTCCTCTCAGAGAACCGAAGGCTCATTTCAGCAGGAAAATGACGTATCGATCGTCCTCATCTCAATAAGAGTCTGAACGCGCATCTTCAGAAGGCCAGCATCGGCCTGATTGGAATGAGATGGATTTGTGATGTTTGTCCACTTTAGAGAAGAGAAATGAGTGAGACGCTGCAGAACTTCAGAGAGACGCAGAGCCAGAAACAAACCACAGCAGAACCAGACCATACGAGTTTTTACTGAAAATTACAAAACATTAACATTCATTTTCATAATATCATTGGCATTTATATGCATTACACAATACTACACATATTCATTGAGTTAATATTTATAAAAAAATAAATAAAAACAATTTATAAAAAATATATATATATATATATATTGGTAATTACTGAAAATTACAAAACAACAACAACAACAACAACAAAAAACGTATTATTTTAATGTTGCTTTGATCATTTAGATGCTTATATGATGCTTGTATCAAAATATACTGGAAACAGATGATGCTTTAAGACAAGCTCAAACAATCATATTTATATATATTTCATTATTATTAATAATAATATTTTACATGCACATTTATTTAAACTATAATACGAATACTACTAATAATTATTATTGAGCAAAATAGATATTGAATTAATGATAATAATTCATTTACAATTAAATAATAATAATAATAATTGTATATATCATTTAAAATAAAACATTTTAATAATAATAATAATAATAATAATTATTATTATTATTATTATTATTCAGTAAAATAAATATTGACAATAATTTACTTAAATTATAATGACTGAATCGCTTGAAATACATTCAGTAAAGCTGCACTGAAACTTTTGATTATCATATTAATATTTTAGAATTCTTGTGAGTGCTGTCTAACCATGGAGGTAATGAAGACGTGTGTTGTCTAGTAAGTGCACTTAGAAACTAGTTAAGAAACGAAGCTTTCCTTCAGTCTGAAAACACAAGCAAACAGAGCCAGAGATCAGAGGAATAAGATCAGACGGACGAGCTGATCCGCTGAGGAGCCTCTGACAGACTCAGACAAACACAAACACACAAACACATGAGAAGATTCCCTCTGAACCCAAACCACACACACACACACACACACACGCATACACGCATACACACACACACACACACACACGCACACACACGCATACACACACACACACACACACACACACACGCATACACACACACACACACACACACACACACACACGCACACACACACACACACACACACACACACACACACACACACACACACACACACAGACACAGACACTCACACACACACAGACACAGACACTCACACACACACACACACACACACGCATACACGCATACACGCATACACACACACACACACACACACACACACACACGCATACACACACACGCACACACACACACACACACACACACACACACACACATACACAGACACTCACACACACACACACACACACTCACACACACACACACACAGACACTCAC